>NW_016921322.1:172011-182158 GCF_001483705.2 Eufriesea mexicana
ACCAAAATGCGATTCGATCTCCTTTATGCGGAGCTCCCATGGAATTAGCCACGTTTGAAGGTTCACTATTTCCCTCTTACAATACTGCCATTTCTGGAAAAGCAAGGTGAGCCCTGTTAATGTGCATGAGAAAGTATAGTTATCGATAATTTTTTATTATCGTTACTTTCGTGATAAACAGAGAAACACGCGCAATAGCGTCCTTCGTGCTACGAGTTTGCGCCAGCCTTTCCTGAAGAACTCCCTCGTGTCTTCTGACGTAGGATTTAGCCTGCCTCACTAGCTTGATCTTCCGACGAAGTGACCAAGGTTGCTGCTTCACACCGCTCAATACTTCTTTATGCATCTTCAACTTTTCGAATATCTGCTCCTGACTTCCGCTTTCCTCTATGGAAATCGCTGTGCTGCACAAATTTTCACGTAGTTTCATATCTCTTCACATTAATCGGCTGATATTTTACACTTTTACATCTCAATTATTTGCTTTTCAAGGAACAACAAATGTAAAAATGAATAAAAGGGAGAAAAACGAGATACTGACTCTCCGGAACTTATAGTATATACAGAAGATCTTCGTCGAAGAGTGGCCTCAGCCTCCACGCTGAAGGGGGAAGAAGGACGTCGTCTTCGTCTGCTTTGTCGTCGACTGGAACTCCGCCGTTGCATAATTTCGCACGCTGAAGCAGAGTATTCGTCCTCATCGCCATCCTCTTCTAAAATTCATCGGTACGCATTAAACGTAGATATAACAATTCTTATACCCAAGAGAAGCTTAAAAAGTAAGTTAAAATAAATATTTTTGCTCATAAAAATATAGACATCTGCTTAGTAGATTTTATAGATTTTTAATGTAGTGGTTTATTATGGGTTTTTTAATGGAATTCTGTTTAATCAAGTATTTTCAGTTTCAGATACAGACCAGCTATAGACATCCTCTGCATGTCCGTGATGCTCTTAACAGCAATGGTGCTTCCCTCTTCTTTATTCGTTTGGACTGAGCAACTTTCTCTTCGATTACCTTTGACGTCGTCTTCACCGATAGCAAAGGTAACTGACAATCGGTCGACGGTTGTGGAGAAGGTTCCACCTTCAACAGAAGATAAAACCGAGCAATTAGTTGCATGAATTTTACCCGTAAATCATTCACTCTCACGCCATGTACTACGCGCATGTATGCAAAATGCAATTGGGTATTGAATGATAACGTTGAACCCTGTTTTAGATGCATAACTCCTAGTAAATCCAGTGTTCCTGCTGTAAAGTACACTTTGAAGAGACTTTTTATTATATAAGGCTATTAATCAGAGAAGAGACTGATACCTTTACCTTTAAAATCCAAGGCAAGCTTGAAACGAAGGAAACAGAAGTTCGTCGAGCACAGGAGACATCAGTTGTGTTTAATAGTGGATAAAAAGCATCAGTGATGAAGCAAGGTCGATGGATTTGGAGGGACTAACTATCGTGTCGATAAGAGACAACCTGGTCGTCCTCTGTCGGAACCACCCCTATACTGAAATCTATAAAATAACTGTAATGTCTGTCTCACTCGATATCGTGGACATCGTGTTCCCGTCCTCGACGTAAATTCTAGAAATCACGAAAGGCCGTATATTAGGGACAAGTAGATACTTCGTCTAACGATCAGACATTTATTACGTGCATGTTGTGCTAATCAAGGAAATCGCGTTCTCTAATGAACATTAGGAGAAAATATTTTTGATATACCGATATAGCTTCCTTTCTATGCTGTATTGTAAATTTATAAGAATCCTTATTAGCTTTTAAGCTCATGATATTTTTTCCTTCTTTCATTTGGATTTTTTATAAAGTATAGATATTAAATCAAATTTTAACAGTATTCGTAATACTGGTTTTGAATGTATAAATTTTTATAATGATGATGTAAATTCATAGATCGGTGATTTAGGGCAAGGATCTGAAAAAATATCCACACAGTAAATGTTTCAATAGCTCGAGGTTACGTACGACGTGCCGCACCCTAGATACTCATCATGCTCACGTACAACTCGCATTCTTCACGTGACCCCACCCTTTACTTCCCAGATAATCATTCTTGTTTCAGACTCTTGCTTTGCGTTGCACGCGAGAGCTAGAGACTCCCAAAAATCACCCTCCCTTGTTTCGTGTCTCATTTACCTTCTAAAAACGCAGCACGAGATTTGTAAAACGTAATAAAATGTTATCGTTGCCGTTAACATTATCATTATCGACCATATCGTTCATTTTTATAGCACATCCTTATAAAAGTGAAAGATAGGTAATCCTTAAGCAAATCACAATTGTATTTTTTTTGTATTATATATATGTATACATGTATTGTTTTCGCCTATTGACATTTGAATTAGAACTACTTCTATTTTCTATATTTAAAATTTATTTAACTTAATTAAAATTAATTTAGCTATCTGTTTTACAATTAATATTGATCTCATATTGGATCAACATTAATTGCAAAAATAAATAAAATATTTTTAAGTAAGCATCTTGTTACTAGCTGTAAGTAAATTAACCACAAATTTATCGAACTGTACACTACCTTCTGTCACTGAAGAAATGTCACTTATTGTAGCCAATGTATTTGCTGACTAAACGGATATAAGAAGATAAGACTAAATAATTTTTAACAGATAATAATTAAAACCACTTCTGAAAATTATGCCTTTTACTCACAGCAACTTAATTGTTCTTCGTTTTGGAAAAAATGATGCTAATTTTTTATTTATTTGATCCTTATATTTGCATGTACATGCCACAAACCCTTCTCTGTTGATACATATATTGCAGCTTTCCTGTTTCTAAATTACATAATATATATTTCCTCTTCTCACTGCTTTCATTCGAAGGTTTCCTTCTTCTTTATATACCACAGCTCCATCATTCTGAAACTTAACATATTAAAGATGATCATTGACTTTGACCACTGATATTAATATTTATTTATATCAGGAATACAACATACCTTTCAATTTCACTGTATTCTCCATATCTACTTGTTATAAGAGGCCATCACTCAAATTAATTTTATTCCTTCCTGTCTGCCTAAGCAATCTCCATTTTCTGAATCCATATTTGACAATCAAAGATTTCTATCTTGTATGTTATATACTTAGCCAACCTAGAATCAAATAGATATATCATAACATACATATTTGAATTTCTCGAAAACACACGTTCGAAATGCAAAAGAAAATATCCAAACCCGTTAAGGAAAAAATCACTCTAAGCGAATCAATAGAAAAATCCGATTCAAAAAGCCTAATTCAAAAACTAAAAGCCAAAAAAGTAAATTGCGCAGCACGATCTGAGACCCACTGACACTTCCGGCACTATTTCTCGAAAACACACACTCGAAACCGAAAAAAAATATCTAATCCGATTAAGGAAAAAATCACTGTACGCGAATCAATGCAAAAATCCGATTCAAAAAGCCTAATTCAAAAACTAGAGAACAAAAAGGTAAATTGCGTAGCACGATCTGACAGCCACCTGCACTTCCGGCACTATTTCTCGAAAACTCACACTCGAAACCGAAAAAAAATCCAATCCCGTTAAGGAAAAAATCACTCTACGCGAATCAGTGGCAAAATACGATTCAAATTGCCTAATTCAAAAACTAGAGGACAAAAAAGTAAATTGCGAAGCACGATCTGACAGCCACTGACACTTCCGGCACTATTTCTCGAAAACGCACACTCGAAACCGAAAAAAAATATCCAATCCGATTAAGGAAAAAATCACTGTACGCGAATCAATGCAAAAATCCGATTCAAAAAGCCTAATTCTAAAACTAGAAGCCAAAAAGGTAAATTGCCCAGCACGATCTGCGAGCCACTGATACTTTCGGCACTATTTCTCGAAAACGCACACTCGAAACCGAAAAAAAAAGCCAACCCCGTTAAGGAATAAATCACTCTACGCGAATCAGTGGAAAAATCCGGTTCAAAAAGCCTAATTCAATAGATAGAAGCCAAAAAAGTAAATTGCGTCGTACGATCTGACAGCCACTGACACATTGGGCACTATTTTAGAGAAACGCAAGCTCGAAGCCGAAAAAAAATATCCAATCCCGTTAAGGAATAAATCACTCTACGCGAATCAGTGGAAAAATCCGGTTCAAAAAGCCTAATTCAATAGATAGAAGCCAAAAAAGTAAATTGCGTCGTACGATCTGACAGCCACTGACACATTCGGCACTATTTTAGAAAAACGCACGCTCTAAACCGAGAAAAAATATCCAATCCCGTTAAGGAATAAATCACTCTACGCGAATCAGTGGAAGAATCCGGTTCAAAAAGCCTAATTCAAAAGATAGAAGCCAAAAAAGTAAGTTGCGCAGCACGATCTGAGAGCCATTGACACTTTCGGCATTATTTCTCGAAAACGCACGCTTGAAACCGAAAAAAAATATCCAATCCCGTTAAGGAAAAAATTACTCTACGCTGTTATACCGAAAAAATCTAACCGAGAAACCTAATTTCAGAAATATAGACGAATAAAGTATACTGTGTAATGCGATTTCACAGGCACCTGCTTTTTTGTTACTTTGGTACATATATGCACCTTCAATTGTAATATAATTGCCTTACTGGTTCGAGAGCAGCCTATTCTATGCAGTAGTTATGAAATATCTTAATCCACAATCAAAATTTAGAATATGAAAGAGATAATACATAACTATGTTGCAATGGAATGTCAAGATCGGAGAAAAATTGAAAAAACTGTTTAAAAGCTGCCTATGCAGAGTAATGTCGATCAAATATTCCAACGAACTGTCGAAATCTAGAATCTTCTACAGGCGATAATAAGGGACAATGCGGTAGTATTATAAGATCGCGCACTCACACCACTTTATTTCGCACATGTATCATTACGAAGTTTACACTATGTAACATCACTTTTTTTCACATGTAGTATATTACCACCGTAGAAATGTTCACAGTTAGTAATCTTGAACTCCGTAAAGTAATTAAAACATCAATCAGCGATATCACTACTTCACGAAACGTTTTAAGATTTAATGTTTCACTTTGACGCGCGATGATTTTCCACCATTTGTTACCAATATGCTCGCTTGCCGTCAACTGGAAGTTGGCTGCAGCCGGATATGTTACGTATTTTGTAGCGGGAAAATCTTGCATCTTTGAAATAGCTATACGATAAGGTATTGATGTAGAATATCAAATGATGTCTCTTATATTTAATAATATCAATGAAGCAATTATAAATATATTTCTGTTGCGAAAAATTCCGAATTTCTATAATTAATTTATAAACTGGAATTATTAATTATTCCATTATACTAATGGAAAGACAAACCATTAGTATCTTCGGCAATCGTTCAAACATTGTATGCAATAATCACCAATAATGAATGAAATAACGAGGAATTCATGTCTAGAATTATATTAGAAGGCTCGCTAAGGCTGTGTCGTCACGATGCAATTATAAAACTTGATGAATTAATTATAGACGAACATTAAGTCACAGATGTAAGCGAGTAATTTTGTTCTTGGTAAAAAGAAAATGAAACTACGATGGTTATATACTTAGGTACCTTTTATTCACTTCGGAAGTTTCACATATACACGTTAATTATTAACAACATAATTCTTTGGTTCTTTTTTTATATCTCTGAATTTATTTTTTATCCTCTCCTTCATTACCCGGAAAATATAAATATAAGACAGTCAATGAAAAATCCTACTTTCTGTAACATAGTTATAATGTAAACAATAAACTAACTCTTTCTCTTTTTTTATAACTTCTAATTCTTCTTGAGTTTTTACTTCATCGTCACTTTCTCAATCGCTACTACGGTCTTCCTTCCTTTTTTTATTTACAAGTCCAGGGGTTTCAACAGCTGGTTATGAACTTAATTTTGGATCAGTTAAATGATCATGAGCTAATTTGTCCTTATCGCGAAACTTTTTATTTAGTATCACAGATTCTTCTTCATCTTCCACTGCTTCTTCACCAAATGATAGAACATTGAAATCTCTGTAACAAAATTTTTCATTGTAAAGAATAATACTATCAGGACTAAATTTTACAAACATATATGATTTTTACCTTACTGCTGCTGCTTTATCTGTCCTTTACTTCTTCACTTTCCTGTACTATTATTCTTGGTATAATATTAGAAAATGGATTGTTCAATATTATAGATTTTAACAATCTTGGAGGATAAAGTAGTCTATCATGTTACAAAACAGTGGAAATATGATATTTATATCATTTCTTGACATATTTTCTTGTAAACATTAAATTTACCTCATCTACAAGTGCTTCTTCAAGTTTAAGCATGTTATATATAGTTTCTCCAGTAAATTTACCAATGATTGTATGTTTATTCTGCACATCTGGTGTAGACCTAAGAGTAAAGAAGAATTGGGGACCATTGTCATCCTTTCCAGCATTAGGCATAGCAATTAAATCTCGTCGACAAAAACGTAATCTCGTATGAAATTCCTCCTAAAACATATATATCCAATAATTATTTTTTAATAAAAAAAGAATTCATTTCGTTTTTAAATATAGTCTCACTTTAAATGGTTCTCCATATATGCTTTTACCACCTTCCCCTGTACCTGTGAGATCATTTCCTCTTCTCACTGCTTTCATTCGAACCTCTCTCTTTTCTTTATATACCTCAGCTCCATCATTCTGAAATATAACATATTACTCTGGTCAACAACATTTCTCTATGTAAGAGCTTACATCTAATTTTCTACATTTATCATTTACCAACATTCAGACTCTATATTCAATTTATCTTTACCTTTTCTAACTATTACCAAGTGTTCATTCTCTTCAATGATCCTCATATTTCCATGTTGATGCTACACATTTTTCTTTGTTGATACATATGCTGCCTCTTTTCTGTTTCTTGATTTGACATAATAGACATTTCTTCTTCTCACTGCTTTCATTCAAGCCTCTCTCCTTTCTTTCTATACCTCGGCTCCATCATTCTAAAATTTAAAACATTGGCAATGATCATTCACTTTGATCACTAATATTAATATCTATTTAGATCAGGAATACAACATACCTTTCAGTCTCACTGTATCCTCTATATCTTGTTGTTATAAGAGGCCATGACCTAAATTAATTTTATTTCTTTTGGTCTGCCTAAACCATTTCCATTTTGAGTAAATAAATCTTAAATAAATAAATCAATTTTAAATCTTTATTTAACCATCAAAGATTTCTATGTTGTATGTCATATGGTTAACTGGCCTAGAATCGAATAGACATATCATACCTTACATATTTGTATTACTGCTTCAATTTTTTCTCGCTATAAATTATAATTCTTGGCATCTAATGGCTCTATGGTGGTGATATTCCATGAGTCCAATATTTTTTAATTATTGCATGTGCCTGTTTATTTCAATGGAATATTGTCTTTTCACAACCAAGTTCTGCTATCACTAATAAAAGGTGGAAAAACAATGGCTCGTAACTTACGCTATTTAATTACAACTGAAGCTTATATTAAGACAAATACTTACATTCTTTTCGTGATGCAGACACACCTGCATGGGCACAACAATGCTTCTAATGTTTGTTTGCAATTTTTTCTCATTTTCCATGCACTCTTCTGTTCACTTGGAGAAAAATTAACAAATCACTTAATTTCTGTGATTAATTTATAACCTTTTATAATTGCACTGTAAAGGCATACGTTTGCATATTTGTCGTCTGCCAGGTAAAGAAATGAATGCTAAGTGTCTAATTGAAACCACTGTTTGTCCTGAATTTATTAAAGAATGTAGAAAACTCTATGATTCTATTTATTAAAATAAATTAAAATATATTAGATGCACGTAACCAGAGTTAGTAAACTATTTGAGAAACTATTCCAAAATCGTAGATGGCGCTGATCGCAGGCGGTAAAATTTTTGTTCGAACTGGATACTAGATATCAATTCGACAGTAGAAAATTAATAAATTGCCAAGTTTTTGTAATTAATTCGTGAACAGTTATAGCTGTGCAGCAAAGTTGGAATTATAGGCAACATTCTTATACAATGTTTAATTTAATAATTAGCTACTAGTAAATAAGATTGCTATAAAAGGTGTTTTTCTTGTATAATATTCTTATTAAGTAATAAATATATACTAGCCTAAGAGAGGGTAAAAAATAAATTTTTTTATTAAGAAATTTTATTTACAATGTTTTCATAGGCGAAAAATAAATACAAAATAAAAAATAGATTGAAAAGAAAATATTAAGTTATGAACCGGAATCGAACTCGGGTCCTCAAGGATAGTAATTCTCGACTATCATAATTAAGCTACAAACCCAATCACAAATTGTGAGGAATGAAGCAACAATTGTAGTAGTAATAAAACTTTAATCATAAATATCTCAAAAACTATTGAGTTGTTGTCGCTATAATGATATATTTTCTTAAACTGCATGATGTTATTTACAATCCTGCAAAGTTTCAACTAAATCGGTGACCCGAAGGACTTGCACTCTCCTTGTCAGGTTAGGTAGAAAGAACATAGATTGCGCCTGGATATCGCCTAATTCCACGTGACGTGCGGACGAATAAATAAAATAACTAACACACATTCCCCTCCCTTCTTTTTGTTCACTTAAGAATCCCATAAAGTTTTCTACATTCTTTAATAAATTCAGTCAAAACCAGTGGTTTTAATTAGACAATCAGCATTCATTTCTTTATCTGGCAGACGACAAATATCCAAAGGTACGCCTTTACAACGCAATTATAAAAGTTCATAAATTAATCACAGAAATTAAATGATTTGTTAATTTTTTTACAAGTGAAGAGGAGAGTGCATAGGAAATGAGAAAAAATTGCAAACAAATGCTGGAAGCATTTTCTAGTACATGCAGATGTACCTGCATAACACAAAAGAATGTAAGGCTTTGTATTAACACAACCTTCATTTGTAATTAAATAGTGTAAGTTATGAGCCATTGTTTTTCCGCCTTTTATTAGTGATAGCAAAGCTTGGTTGTGAAAAGACAATATTCTGTTAAAATAATCAGGCATGTACAATAGTTGAAAAATATTGGACGCATGGAATATCAGCAGCATGGAGCCATGAGATGCCAAAAATTATATTTTATATTCATATTTATTGAATTATATGTTATATATTATAGCGAGAAAAAATTGATGGAGCAATACAAATATATTATAATATAAGTATTGTATTCTAGGTCAGGTAACGACATAACATACAAGATAGAAATCTTTGATGGTCAAATGAAGATTCAAAAAATGAAGATGGCTTAGGCAGACCAAAAGGAATGAAATTAATTTAGGTGATGTCCTCTTATAACAACTAAGTGTAGAGAATACACTGAGATTGAGGGGTATGCTGTATTCCTGATCTAAATAAATATTAATATCTGTGGTCAAAGTCAATGATCATCGCTAATGTGTTATGTTTCAGAATTATGGAGTTAAGGTAGATAAAGAAAAGAGAGTGGTTGGAAAGAAAGCAGTGAGAAGGAGAACGGCATACTATGTCGAATCAAGAAACAGGAAAGGGGCAGCATATGTATCACAGAGAAGGATGTGTGGCATGGACGTGTAAATATAAGGATCATTGAAGAAATAGAGAATGGACACTTGGTAGAAGTTATAAAAGTTAAAGGTAAATTGAATATAGAGTGTAATTGTTGCATTAAGGCACAAATGTGTAGATACATCTACAGAAACTTGGAAACTATAAAAGTAGCAGGAATAATGGGGCTGTGGCAGATAGAATTTATTGGGCCAATAAAGTCAACATTAAAAGGAGGAAGAATGTACGTCTTACCTGCTGATGATTATTTGAGAAAAGAACCATTTGGTTCACTGATTTATAAATGACTAAAGATTTAATATGAAATATTATTAATGCAGGATTTTTTTTATTATAGGAGACTTACACAGATGAGTAATATTTATATGTAAGAGTCAACCACTAAGGGTAAAGGAATAAGTATCATTTAATAATACTTCAATGAATTGTATATCTGTTTTTTAAAAATTTAACAGATATACAATATTTACTTTCTAAATTTCTATATTAATTGATTAAATAATTTCTAATTTGAATTACAATAACAAATAATAAATTTTAATAAATTTGATTTTAA
>NW_016921323.1:0-220 GCF_001483705.2 Eufriesea mexicana
GGTAGATTCTATTGGCGTGCTGTAGACAATGCAATGATAAAGATTGTGGTTGGACAATTAAGTTTGATTGACATTTTCGGCTAATATGGTGATGAGATAACTTTCTCGTATATATAAGTAGGATAGATACTATTGGCGTGCTGTACGCATTGCAATGCGATGGAATCTTCCTGGAAAATTCAATTTTATTGACATTTTCAACTAATTTCGTGGTGAGATA
>NW_016921324.1:0-571 GCF_001483705.2 Eufriesea mexicana
TCGGTTTCGTTTCTTTATGGTAGGTTACGGTAGGTTAGGTATGGATGGCTATGTCATCAGTGCAGGACACTCCGATTCGGTAGACTTCTGCTCTCTACAGTGTGTTACTATTCTCTGCTTGGCTCTGGGGAGGCCAGCAATAGTGTTCCCCGCAAGTTAGGTTGAGTTATGTTCCGTTTTGCCTGGGTCAGTTAGGTTGGGTTAGGCAGTCATAGCCTTGGCTTTTCTGTTGTACACTGCAATTCCGTGCATTTCTGCGCTCCAATTTGCCCTGCTATAATCAGCTTAGCACCTTGGATGCCACGAATGTTGGTCGTGGAATGTTAGGTTGGGTTGCGTTACGTCTGGTTAGGCTGCGTTGAGCAATGTTTGGTTAGGGTATTTCTGATTCTTGTGCCATGCACTGCTATTCGGATGACAACCATGCTCTTCTGTGATCGGCACTATTCTGCTTGGTTAACCATCGGACACGTTCGCGGCGAGATAGACTGACACGTGTTACGTTTGGTTAGGTGAGGTTAGGAAAAGTTGTGTTAGGATATCTTTGACGATTGTGCTTTACGCTCCTATT
>NW_016921325.1:0-354 GCF_001483705.2 Eufriesea mexicana
AGCACGTCAATAGAATCTACCCCGCTTATTTAGGCAAGAGAGATAGCTCACCACGATAATAGTAGGAACTGTCAATAGTATTGAACTTTCCAGCCAGATTCTATAGCATTGCAAAGCCTATAGGCACGCCAATAGTATCTTTCCTCCTCACGTATGCATGGAAGTTACCTCGCCACTAAATTAGTCGAAAATGTCAATAAAATTGTTTTTTCCATGCAGATTCTATTGCATTGCAATGCCTACAGCAAGCCAATAGAATCTATCCTACTTATATACGCGGAATGGTTATCTCTCCACTATATTAGCCGAAAATGTCAATAAAATTGAATTTTCCATCCAGATTCTATAGCATTG
>NW_016921325.1:368-663 GCF_001483705.2 Eufriesea mexicana
AGTATTGAGATGGCTATAGCACGCCAATAGAATCCATTCTCCTTATTTATGCAAGAAAGTTAGCTCATCTCGAAATAAGTCGAAAATGTCGATAAAATTGAATCTGCCAGGCACATTCTATATCATTGCAATGGCTATAGCACGCCAAAGGTATCTTTCCTCCTTATTCATGCAAGAAAGGCAGCGCAACACAATATTATACGAAAATGTCAATAAAATTGAATTTTATGGCCAGATTCTATAGCATTGCAATGGTTATAGCTTGCCAATATAATCTTTCCTCCTTTCTTATGCA
>NW_016921326.1:0-1026 GCF_001483705.2 Eufriesea mexicana
TGTATGGAAGCATTAATGGATGTATCTATGGATGTATGTATGGATGAGTGTATGGGGGAATCCTTTGTTGTATGGATGTACGTATGGATGGATGAGTGCATGGATGGTTGGATTTATGGATGTATGGATGTGTGGATGTATGGATCTATGTATGAATGAATGTAACGGTGTATGTATGGATGTATGTATTGATGACTGTATGGATGCATGTATGTATGGATGTATGGATGGGTGGACGTATGAGTGGCTGGATGCATGGATGTATGGAAGTACGGATGTACGAATATCTGGATGTTCGGGTGTATGGTTGTATGGATGGATGTATGTATGTATTGATGGATGTATGTGTGTATTGATGTATGTATGTATGTATGTATGGATAAACGGATTGGTGGATGGATGTATGGATGGAGAGAAGAATGGATGTATGGATGGATGGATTGATGGATGTATGGATGTATTTATGTGTGAATGTACGAATGTAAGGATGTACCGATGTATGGATGCAAGGATCTCAATATATGATGACTGAATGTTTGAGTGGATGGATGTATGGATGGATGGATGTATGGATGTAGGTATGGATGTATGTATGGATGTATGTATGGTTGTATGGATGTATGGATGTATGGACTTACGAATATGTGGGTGTATGAATGTATGGATGGATGTATGGATGGATAGTTGTATGGATCGATTGATTTATGGATGGGTGCTAGTATGGATGGATGGATGTATGGTGAGATGTATGTATGGATGGGTGGATGTATGGATGGATGGCTGTATGGAAAGATGGATGTATGGATGGATACATGTATGGATGAATGGTTGTGTGGATGGATGGATGTATAGATGGATTGAGGTATGGATGGACGGATGTACGTGTGTATGAATGGATGGATGTATATGTGTTCGGATGTATGGATTTATGGATGTATGTGAGTATGTATATACGAATTTCTTGATGTACGGGTGTATGGATGTATGGATGGATGTACGTATGTATTGATGTATGTATGTATGTAT
>NW_016921327.1:0-450 GCF_001483705.2 Eufriesea mexicana
TGGCGAGGCCAGCTGCGGTCGTCTCTGCACGTTAGTTTTCGTTAAGCTACGTATGGTTGTGCTTCGTGTGGCAATGTTATGATAGGTTGGCTTTGACTTTTGAGCTATAAACTGCTACTCGGTGGATTTCGACACTCCACTGTGTTCTAATATGTTCTGCTCGGGTCTGGGGAGGCCAGTCATAGCTGCTTCGTCACGAACGTTTGGCAATGTTATGATAGGTTGGCTTTGACTTTTGAGCTATAAACTGCTACTCGGTGGATTTCTACACTCCACTGTGTTCTAATATGTTCTGCTCGGGTCTGGGGAGGCCAGTCATAGCTGCTTCGTCACGTTAGGTTTGGTTATGTTACGTTTGGTTTGGTTAGGTTTGGTAGGTGTGGTAAGTCTTTCTATGACTTTTGTGCTGCACATTGCTGTTCGGTCGATTCCTGCGCTCTACATTGCTCT
>NW_016921328.1:0-687 GCF_001483705.2 Eufriesea mexicana
TCCGTGGAGGCCGGCAATAATGGTTGCGGCACGTTATGTTGAGTTAGATTACGTTTGGTAAAGTTAGGTTACGTTGGGAAGGATTAGGATATCTCTGACATATATGCACAACACTGATGTACTATGGCCTTCTGCGCACTACTGTGCTCTATGATATACTGCCTGTCTCTGTGGAAGACAGCAATTGTGTCCTCGGCACGTCAGGTTTAGTTATTTTATGTTTGCTTATATTAGGTTAGGTGTGGTTTGGTCATGGTATCTGTGACTTTTGTGCTTTACAATGCTATTTGCTGGCCTTCTGCTCTCTGCGGCACTCTACTGTACTCTGCTCGATTTTGGGAAGGCCTGCAGATGTGGTCATGGCGCGACAGGTTGTGTCAGGCTACGTTTGGCAATGTTTCGGATGTTCAGATTAAGATAGGATATGTTCGACTTTTGTGATGTACACCGTTATTCGGGGATACCTACGCTCTACGTTGCACTACTGCACTCTGCTCGACATTGGGGAGGACAGTAATAGTGGTCCCGGCCCCTTAGGCTAAGTTATGCTTGGTGGGGTTATGTTACTTTGGGTTAGGCACGGGTTGCTCCAACTTTCGCGATGTAGACTGCATGTCGGTCAACTACTGCGCTCTACCGTGCTCTAGTATGTTCTGATTGTGTCTGGGGAGGCAAGCAAGTGTGGTC
>NW_016921328.1:745-1048 GCF_001483705.2 Eufriesea mexicana
AATATTGTGCTGTGCACTGAGATTCTATGGACTTCTACGATCCACTCTCCTCTAATATGTTCTGCTTGGCTCCGAGGTGGGCAGCAATATTGGTCGCCTCGGCACGTTAGGAAAGGTTGCGCTACGTTTGGTTACGTTAAGTTTTGTTAGGTTAGGAAAGCGCAGCTTGACGTTTGTGCTATACATTGCTATACGTTGAATTCTTGCTCTCTACTGTGATTCAGTATGTTCTGCTGTGCTCTGTGGCGGCCAGCAATGGTGGTTACGGCAAACAAGCTTGAGTTATGTTGCACATGGCTTGTC
>NW_016921329.1:0-312 GCF_001483705.2 Eufriesea mexicana
CCATACATCTATCCATCCATACATACATCCATCCATACATTCATACATCCTCAAAGCCATACACCTGTAAATCCATACATCCGAACATATATACATCGATACATTCATACATACGTGCATCCGTCCATCCACACGTCAATCCATCCGTACATCCATCCATCCATATATTCATACATCCACACATCCATTAATCCATCCATCCATACATCCATACATCTATCCATCCATACATCCATCCACCAATCCATTCATCCATACATACATGCATACGTACATACATCAATACATCCATACATCCATCCATACATCCAT
>NW_016921329.1:358-619 GCF_001483705.2 Eufriesea mexicana
GTCCATATATCCATACATGCATACATCCATAAATTCTTAAATCCATACATCCATACATACTTACATGCATACATGCATACATCCATACATCCATACATCCATATATCCATCCATACGTACATACATCCATCCATACATCCGTACATTCATACATCCATACATCCACCCATCCTTACATCCATCGAACCATTCATCCACCCATCCATACATCCACCCATCTATACTTCCATCTTTCCATACATCCATCCATCCATACATCCA
>NW_016921329.1:760-978 GCF_001483705.2 Eufriesea mexicana
CATCCATACATCCATCCACTAATCCATCCATCCACACATACATTCGTTCAAATATACATCCATACTTCCACACATCCGTATATCTATACATTCGTACATCCATACATTCGTACATCCATGCATACATACATCCTTACATCCACACATCCATACATCCATCCGTCCATCCATACCTCCATCCATCCATACATCCATACATTCATACATCCATACATCCA
>NW_016921329.1:1073-1287 GCF_001483705.2 Eufriesea mexicana
TACATACATCCTTCCATACATTCTTCTTTCCATACATCTATCCATCCATACATCAATCCATCCGTACATTCATACATCCACACAACCGTAGAACTATAAATCCATACATCCGTACATATATACATCCATACATTCATACAAACGAACATATATCCATCCATACCTCAATCCATCCATACATCCATCCATCCATACATTCATACATCCACACATC
>NW_016921330.1:0-651 GCF_001483705.2 Eufriesea mexicana
GAATCTGCCCCGAAAATTCAATTGTATTGATAATTTCGACTAATATCATAGTGTGTTAACCTTGTTGCATAAATAAGGAGGAAAGATTCTATTGGCGTGCTATGGCCTTTGCAATGGCATAGAATTTGTCTCGAAAAATCAGTTTTATTGACATTTTCGACTAATATCGTGGTGATGTAACTTTCTTGCATTAATATGGAGGAAAGGTTCTATTGGCGTGCTATGGCCTTTGCAATGCTATAGAATTTGTATCGAAAAATCGATTTTATTGACATTTTCGAATAATATCGTGGTGACCGATCTTTTTTGCATAAATATGGAGGAAACAAAGATTCTATTGGTCTGCTGTGGCCATTGCAATGCTATAGCATCTGGCTCGAAAATTCAATTTTATTGACATGTTGGACTAATGTCGTGGTGAGCTAACTTTCTTCAATAATAAGGAGGAAATATTATATTCGCGTGCAATAGCCATTGCAGTGCTATTGAACCTGCCTGGAATATTCAATTTTATTGACATTTTCGGATAATATCTTGGTGAGCTCACTTTGTTGCATAAATAAGTTGGAAGGGCTCTATTGGCGCGCGATAGCCGTTGCAATCCTATAGAATCTGTCCCGAAAATTCAATTTCATTGATAATTTCGACTAA
>NW_016921331.1:0-506 GCF_001483705.2 Eufriesea mexicana
GGTAGGTTACCTTCGCTTAGGGAAGGTTTACTTGGGTTAGGTTAGGGTATCTGTGACTTTTGTGATGCACACCAAAATGAGGAGGGCTTCTGCGCTCTTCTGTGCTCTAATGTGTTCTGCGTGGATATGTGGAGGCCTGTAACGGTGGTCACGGCACGTTAGGTTGAGTTAGGTGATGTTTGGTTAGGTTATGTTTGCTTAGGTTTGGTTTGGATAGCTTCGACTTTTCTGCTACACACTGCGATTCTATGGATTTCTGCTCCCTGCCCTCTTCTAATTTGCTCTGCTTCACCCTGTGGAGACCAGCAATACTATCCGCGGCACGTTAGGTTCAGTTAGATTACGTTCGGATTTGTTAGGTTCAGTTGGGTAAGGATAGGATAGCTTTGCCTTTTGTGCTCAACATAGATATCCTGTGGACTTCTACGTGCTCTAATGTGCTATATCATATTCCGCTTGACTCTTGGTTCGCCAGGAATAGCGGTCGTGGAAGATTTGGTTGAGCT
>NW_016921332.1:0-1314 GCF_001483705.2 Eufriesea mexicana
CGGGACCTCTATTGCTGGCCTCCACGGAGCCAGGCAGAACATATTAGAGCACAGTAGAGCGCAGAAAAATCACCTAATAGCAGTGTATAGCACAAAAGTCAAAGGCATCCTAAGCAAACCTAACCAAGTCTAAGCTAAGCAAACGTAACCTAACACAAACTATCGTGTCGCGACCGCCATTGCTGCCCCCTCCCCCCAGAGTCGAGTAGAATATAGTAGAGTAACCGAGAGCGCAGAAATCATTCCAAAAGCAGTGTATAGCACTGAAGTCATAGGAACCCTATCCTATCCATCCCAAACTTATCATATACATACGCAACGTACCTCAGCCTAACGTGCCGGGACCACTACAGCGGAAAACCACATGGCCAAGCAGAATATACTTGAGCTCAGTAGAGTGCAGAGGTCCATAGAATAGCAGAGTGTTGCACAAAAGTCTACGCTATCCTGGCCTAACCTAGCCATGCATAATATAAAGGAACGTAACCTATCTTAACCTAACGTGCCGAGACCTCAGTTGCCTGCCTCCGCAGGGACGAGCAGAACTTACTGGAGCACAGAAGAGCGCAAAAAGCGACCAAATAGCTGTGTAAAGCGCAAAAGTCAAAGAAACCCAGCCACAACCTGAACTAAACTATCCTAATCGAACGTAGACTAACAAAACCTAACGTGCCGGGTACAAAATTTTTGGTCTCCCATCGACAAGCAGAACATATCAGGGTAGATTAGAGCACAGAAATCCATAGAATCGCAGTGCATAGCACAATAGTGGAAGCTGCCCTATCCAAACATAGCCATACGTAATATAACGGAAAGAAGCTTAACACAACCTCACGTGCCGAGACCACTATTGCTAGCCTCCCTAGGGCCAACCACAATATACCAGAGCACAATAGGGCGCACAATTGCACCGAATTGCAGTGTATAGCACAAACTCAATGACATCATAACCAAACCAAACCTAACCCAACCTAAATAGGCGTAACATAACAATGCCTACCGCGCCACGACCACAATTGCTGACCTCCCCATAGCAAAGCAGAGCGTATTAGAACATATTAGAGCACAGAAGTGCGCAGAAGTCCACCGAAGTGCAGACTACAGCACATAAGTCCAATCTACTCTATCCTATCGCAGCAAAACTTATCATAAACAAACGCAACATAATTCAGCCTAACGTGCCACGGCCGCTGTTGCTGGACTCCCCAGAGACAAGCAGATGCTTGTAGAGTAATGCCGTGCGCAGATGTCGACCGAATGGCAGTGTATAGCACAAAAGTGATAGCTATCCTAAGCAGATATTACCTAACCTGG
>NW_016921333.1:0-237 GCF_001483705.2 Eufriesea mexicana
GCTAATATCGTGGTGAGCTAGCTTCCTTGCATAAGTATGACGGAAAGTTCATTTTGGCGTCCTATAGCCATTGCAATGCTGTAGAATCTGGCTGGAAAAATCGATTTTATTGAGAGTTTCGACTAAAATCGTTATGAGCGAACTTTCTTCCATAAATCAAGGGGAAAGATTTTCTTTGGTATGCTATAGGCATTGGAATGCTATAGAATTTTGCTGGAAAATTCAATTTTATTCACA
>NW_016921334.1:0-743 GCF_001483705.2 Eufriesea mexicana
CTAACCTAACCTAATCGAACCTAAGCTAAGCTCACCTATCCTAACCTAACCTATCGTAAGATAGCCTAACATAACCTAACCTGACGTGACCGGACCTGTCCTGACCTAACCTAACCTAACCTAACCTAACCAAACCTAACCCATCCTAACCTAACCTAACATAACCTAGCGTGACCTAACATAGCCTAACCTAACCTTGCAAAACCTAACTTAACCTAACCAAACCAGTCCTACCCTAACCTTGCCTAACATAGCGCATCCTAACCTAACCTAAGTATGTAAAACATATCCTAACCTAACCTACCCATGCTTTACCTAACAAAACATAACCAAACGCAACCTACCCAAACTTTACCTGCCTCAACATATCCAAACCTAGTCTAACATATCCTAACCTATCCTAGACGAACCTAACGTAACCTAACCTAAACCAACGTAACCTTACAAATCCCGACTTAACCTAACCCAACCATTCCTACGCTAACCTAATCGTACCTAACGTAATCTAGCCTGACCTAACGATGCAAAAACTATCGTAACCTAAAGTACCCAAACATTACATAACCTAAAATAAGCAAACCTAACCGACCAAAATCGTACCTAACATAACATATCCTTACCGAACCAAACCTGACTTTACCTAGGCAAACCCGACCTGAACTGACCTGACCAGACCTGACCCGACCTGCCCTGACACGACCTGCCCTGACTTGACCTGACCTGACCTGACCTGACCTGACGTG
>NW_016921334.1:3229-3630 GCF_001483705.2 Eufriesea mexicana
AACCTAGCACAGCAAAACCTATCCTAACCTACCCTACCCACGCTTTACCTTACCTAAAATAACCAAACACAACTTACCCAAAATTTTCCTAACCTAACAAAAACAAACCAAACCTAACATGTCCTAACCAAACATAGTTAACCTAGCTTAACCTAACCTAACCTAACCCTACCCAACAAATCCTAACCTAACATAATCAAACCGAACCTAAGCTCACCTTACATATCCTAACCTATTGTAAGCTGTCGTAACCTAACCTAACATAACATAACCAAACTTGACCTGGCCTGACCTGCCCCGACCTCACCTGACATCACATGACCCGACCAGGAATGGCCTGACCTGACATGACGTGACCGGAACTGACCCGTCATGACCTGACCTGACCTGACCTGACCTGA
>NW_016921334.1:3791-5212 GCF_001483705.2 Eufriesea mexicana
AACTGACCTGGCCTGACCTGCCCAGACCTGACCCGAACTGACCCGAAATGCCCGGACCCGTCATGACCAGACGAGACACGACCTGACCTGACCTGAGAAGGCCAGACCTGACAAGACCTGCCCTGACCTGACATGAACTAACTGACCTGACCTGACCTGATATGACATGACCTGACCTGACCGGACCTGATCAGGCCAGACCTATTCTGAACTAATCTAACCTAACCTAACCTAACCTACCCTAACTTTGTAAAACCTATCCTAGCCAAACCTACGCAAGCTTTAGCAAACCTAACATAACCAAACCACACCTAACCAAACTTTTCCTATCCTAACATAACGAAACCTAACCTAACATGACCTAACCTAACCTAGCTAACCTAGCTTAACCTAACCTAACATAACCTAACCCAACCAATCCTAACCTAACCAAATCAAACCTAACCTAAGCTCACCTATCCAAACCTAACCTATCGTAAGCTAACCTAACCTAACCTAACCTAAGCTAACCTATCCTAACCTAACCTAACCTAACCTAACCTAACCTAACCTAACCTAACTTAACCTTACCTAACATAACATAACCCAACCAATCCTAACCTAACCTAACCTAGCCTAACCCAACCCAACCAATCCTAACCTATCGTAATCAAGCCTAACCTAAACTCACCTAACCTAGCCTAACCTATTGTAATCTAACCTAACCTAACATAACATAACATAACCTGACCTGACCTGACCTGACCGGGCCTGACATTAGCTGAACTGACCTGACATGATCTTACATGCCCCGACCTGACCTTATGTCACCTGACCCGACCTGGAATGGCCTGACCTGACATGACGTGACCGGAACTGACCCGTCATGACCTGACCTGACCTGACATAACCTGACTTGACCTAACCTAATTTTGCAAAACCTAACTTAACCTATCCTAGCCAGCCCTACCCTATCCTCACCTAACATAACGTAACCTAATCAAACATAATATTGCAAAACCTATGCTCTCCTAAACTACCCAAACTTTAGCTTTCCTACCATAAACAAACACAAACTAACCTAACCTAACCTATCCTAACGTCACGTATCCAAACGTAATCTAACACAATCTATCTCGACCAAACATAACCTAACATAGCCTAAACTAACCCGACCTGACCTCGCCTGGCCTGACGTGACCTGACCTCACCTGACCTCACCTAACCTCACCTGGCACCACACGGAATGTCCTAGCCTGCCCGGTCTTGAACTGACCTTACCTGTCGTGACCTTACCTGGACTGGCCTGGCCTGATCAGACCTAACCTAACAAAACCCGACCAGGTCTGGCCTGGCATGACCTGGCCAGACCTGCACTGACATGACCTGACCTGACCAGACCTGACCTAATCTGACCTAACCTAACCTAACCCAACCAATCC
>NW_016921334.1:5249-5582 GCF_001483705.2 Eufriesea mexicana
TTCCCAAGCTTTAGAAAACCTAACATAACCAAACCCAACCTACCCCAAATTTTCCTAACCGAACATAACGAAACCTAACCAAACATGACCTAACCTGACCTAGCTAAACCAGCTTAACCTAACCTAACACAACCTAACCCAACCAATCCTAACCTACCCTAATCAAACCTGACCTAAGCTCACCTATCCTAAACAAACCTATCGTAAGACAACGTAACCTACCCTAACATAAAATAACCTAACCTAACCTGTCCTGACCTGTCCTGACACGACCTGACTTGACCTGACCTTACCTGTCCTGACATGGCCTGACCTGAATTGACCTGACCTATC
>NW_016921335.1:0-16585 GCF_001483705.2 Eufriesea mexicana
TAGAATCGTAGTATATACCAGAAAAGTCAAAGCTACCCAAACCTAACTCAAACAAACAGGACATAGCCTAACATAGCCTAACTCAACCTAACGTGCCAAGGCCGCTATTGCTGCACTCCTCAGAGCCAGACAGGATAAGCTAGAGCACCGTATAGCGCAGGTATCCACCGAATGGCAGTGTACAGCACAAAGGTCAAAGCTTCCCTGTCCAATCCTTGTCTAACCCGACCAAACTGAATGTAACCTCTCAAAACATAACATGCCGAGACCAATGTTACTGGCATTCTCAGAGCCAAGCTTAAAATATTAGAGCACTGTACGGCGCGGAATGCCACCTTGTAGCATGCTATAGCAGTAAATTGAAAGTTATCCTCTCCTAACCTATCCAATCGTAACATAACCAAACGTATCCTAACACACACTAACGTGCCGCTACCCCTATTGCTTTCCCCCAAGGGCCACGCAGAGCACATTGGTGGAAAGTAGAACGTAGAAAACCATAGAACCGCCGTGTATATCAGAAAGGTCGAAGCTACACATAAATATCCCAAACCAGCGAAACATAACGAAACATAGCCTCACGCAACCCGACGTGCCGAGACCGCTATTGCTGCCATCACCAGAGCCAAGTTGGACCTACTAGAGCACAGTAGAGCGCTGAAGTCCACCGAACAGCACTGTACAGCACAGGAGTTAAAGTTATCCTAATCAAACACAACCTAACCCAATCTAACCGGGCGTAACCTGACCCAACGTAGCGTGCCGAGGCCACTATGGCGGTCTTCATCAGGGACAAGCTCAAAACGATAGATCCCAGTAGGCTGCAGAAATTCACCTAATAGCAGGCTATAACACTAAAGTCATTGCCACCCTCTCCTAACTTAACCAACCATAATATAGCCGATCGTAACCTAACTATACGTAAAGTACCAGGATCACTATTGATGGCCTCCCCGTATCCTAGCAGAATACATAAGTGGAGAGTAGAACCTAGAAATCCGTTGCACCGCAGTGTATATCGGAACAGTCAAAGCAACCCAAACCTCACCCAAAGCAACAGGATATAACCAAACGTAGCCTGACACGACCAAACCGAACGTAGTCTCACACATAGTAACGTGCCGTGAATACAATTGCTGGGACCTCCCGAGGCAATCAGATTATATTAGAGCGATGTAGATCGCAGTGATCCACCGAATAGCGGTGTATAGCATAAAAGTCGAAGCTACCCTATCATAATCTGACCAAACGTAACACAACCAAACGTTATTCATCCCATCCTAACGTGCAGAATCCACTATTTCCGGCCTCCCCAGTAACAAGCAGAACATACTAGAGATTAGTAGATCGCTGTAGCTCGCCGAAGAAAGGTTCACGGTGTTAGTCAAAGCAATACGAACCTAACCCATGCTTATATAACCTAACCGAACGTAGCCCAACTCATCCTAACGTGCCGAGATCACCATTACTGGCCGACCATGAGGGAAGCAGAATACAGTAGAGCAACGTAGAGTGCAGAAATCCTCCGAATAGCGGAGTACAGGGCAAAAGCCACAGTTACCCTATCCCAACCAAACCAGCCTTATTATTACCAAACGTAGCTTAACAAAGTCTGTCGTGCCACGGCCACTATTGCTGGCCCCTCCACAGTTGAGCAGAGTCTAGAAGAGCACAGTAGAGCGTAGAAAGCCACCAAATGGTAATGTATAACACAAAAGTCAAACATATCCTGACCTAACCAGGCCAAACCCAACCTATACTAACTTATAATAATTAGACCTACCGCGCCGCGACCGCTGTGGCTGGCTTACCCAGAGGCAAGCTGAATATGATAGAGCACAGGAGAGCACGCAGGTCCATAGGATGGCAGTGCATAGCACGAAGGTCAAGTATATCCTATCTCATGACAATCAAACCTAACCTAACCAAACGTAACCTAACACAACCTAACGCGCCGCGGCCACTATATCTGGAATTCCAGGAGCGATGCATGGAATATAAGATCACAGTGGAGCGCAGAGTTCCACGGAATGGCAGTGCACAGCACAGGAGTCATAGCTGTCCTCTCCTATCATGTCCAAACGTGACCTAACCAAGCGCAGCCAAACTCAATCTAACGTGCCGGCACCAATATTGCTGGCCTCATCAGCGCCACGCAGAGAATATTAGAACCAGGTAGGGCGCAGAAATCCACCGAATAGCAGAGTATATGACAAAGGTGAAAGCTCCCCTATCATAATCTAACCAAACGTAACCCAGGCGAACGTAACTTACCCCATCATAAGGAGCCGCGTCCCCTATTTCTGCCCCCCCCCCAACGGCCAAGCAGAATATATTAAATGAGAGTTGAGCGCTGAAATCTACGGAATCACTGTGTATTGCAGAAGAGCCAAAGCAATCGCAACCAAACTTAATTTAACGTAACGTAGCCACACGTAAGGCAAAGCCACCTGACTTGCCGCGAACGCCATTCCTGGCGTCTCCTGGGACAAGCAGAGTACAATAGAGCACAGTACAGCGCAGAAGTCCTCAGAATAGCAGTGCTGGGCACAAAAGTCAAAGCTATCCACACCAGACCTAATCTAACCAAACCTAGCCAAACGTAGCCTCACTCATGCAGTCGTGCGGTGACCAGTATTGCTGGCCTGAACGGAGCAAAGCAGAGAATATGAGAACGGAGTAGAGCGCAGAAAACCACAGAAGAGCGGATTGCGCCACAAAAGTCGAAGGTATCCCAGCCTTACCTAACCACACATAACATAACCAAGCGTAACCTAACTAAACATAACGTGCCGATACCGCAATTACTGACATTTCCAGAGTAAAGCTGATTATATTAGAGCACAGTAGGTCGCAGGAGTTCACCGAGTAGCAGTGTACAGCACAGAGGTCGAAGCAAACCTCTCCTAAACATACCAATCGGAACATACAGAATCGCCGCAAAGGCCAACCTAACGTACCGAGACCGCTAATACTGCCCTCCCGAGAGTCGAGCAAGGTATGGCACAGCAACGTAGAGCGTAGAAATCCTCCGAATAGCAGTGTATAGCACATAAGATAAAGCCGTCACTTCCTAGCCTTACAAATCTCAACATAGCCAAACGTCACATAACTCAAAATAACATGCCGCGACCACTATTGCTGGGAGCCCCATACGCGAGCAGAGTATAGGAGAGCACAGGGAGCGCCGAATACCACCTAATAACAGTATATAACACGAAAGTCAAAGCCACCCAAACATAACGCAACGTAACCTAACCCAGCCGAACGTACCCTGACACTGCCTAACGTGCCGCGAACGATATTGTGGGCCTACCGAGAGGCAGTCAGAATATAGTAGAGCGCAGTAGTGCGCAGATATCATTCGCAAATCCGTCTATAGCACAAAAGTCAATGCAATCCTACCCTAAACTGATCAAACGTAACGTAACTAAACGTAAACTAACTCTCAGTTACGTGCCGAGGCCACGTTTGCTGCCCTCCACAAAGCCAAGGAGATCATATTAGGGAAATGTATAGCGCATAAGTCACACCCTAACCTAAACAAACGTAACATAGACCAACGTTACGTATCTCAACCTAACGTGCCGAGACCACTGTTGCTGGCCTCCCCAGAGCAAAGCAGAACATGTTAGAGTACGGTAGAGCGCAGAAATTCACCGTATAGCAGGGTAAAGCACAAAAGTGAAATACATCCGAACCAAACCTAACCTAATCTAACTTAACCGAACGCTACATAGCACAACCTATAGTGCCACGACCGCCGTTGCTGGCCTCTCAAGAGCCAAGTAGAGCATAGTAGAGCAACGATGAGCGAAGGAGATCACCGAATATCGGTGTAAAGCACAAAGTCAAATCCATCCTAACCATGCCATGCCTAACCTAACCCAACCAAACGTTACCTAACACAACATAGTGTACCGCGGCCACTATTCCTGCCCCCACCCCAAGCAAAACAGGGCTTGTTAGGGTGCAGTATAGCGGAGAAATCCACCGAATAGCAGTGTATAGCGCAAGAGTCAAAGTAACCAAACGTAACCAAACACTACCTATCGTGCCGCCACCAACATCGCTGTACTCCCAGAGCCAAGCATGATATATCAGACGAGAGAAGGGCACAAAAATCCATTGAATCGCAGTGTGCGGCGGAAAAGTCTAAGATATCCAGACCTAACCCGAAGAGATGAAAGCTAACCATGTGCAGCCAGACCCGACGTAACGTGCGGCGACCACTACTGCAATCCTCTCCAGGGTCTAACAGATTAGGATAGAGCACAGTGGGAGGCTGAAATCCACCGAATGTCTGTGTACAGCACGAAAGCCTAATCTACCCTAACCAAACTTAGCCGAGCCTAACATAGCCAAACGTAACCTACCTAAACCCAACGTGCCACGAGCACTATTGCTCCCATCTCGAGAGCTGAGCATGGTATAGCAGAGCCTTGTGGGGCGCAGAGATCCACCGAACGGCAGTGTATAGCACAAAAGTCTAGACCCTTCTGTCCTGACCTAACCAAACGTTACGTAACCTATCGCAACCTAACATAACCTAGCGTGCCGAGACCAATATTGCTGGCCTACGCAGAGCCAAGCTGAGTATACCGGAGCTGAGTAGATCGCAGAAATCCACCACATTGCATTGTATAGCACAAGTGTCAAAGATACCACGGCAAAACCATGGCCCAACCAGACCTAACCAAACGTATTCAAAATTAACATAACGCGCTGCGAACGCAATTGCAGGCTCTCCAGAGCCATGCAGTGTATACTAGAGCACAGTACATCACGGAAATTCACGGAGTAACAGGGTATGACATGAAAGTCAAAACTTTCCTGAGCAAACATAACCTAACCTAACTTTACCAGACGTAGCATAACTCAAAGTAACGTGCAGCGATATCTATTGCTGGTCTCCCATTATTCGAGCAGAGAGAGGTAGAGCATTGTTGAGCACAGAAACCCACCGAATAGCAGCGTATAGCACAATAGTCGAGGACACCGTAGCCAAACCTGGCAAAACCTAACCCAGCCGAACGTAGCATAACTCAACGTAACGTGCTGCGACCGATATTGATGGCCTTCGTAGAGTACAAACAGAGCATACTCGAACACATTAGAGCGCACGGATCCACCGAACAGCTGTTTAGAGCACGAAATCCAAATATAACCTAACCTAACGTGACCTAACCTAACATAGCCAAACGCAGTCTAACTCACCGTAACGCGCCTCGACCGTAATTGGTGGCCATTGTGGAGCCAAGCGGAGCGTATTAGAGCAAATTAGAGCGCAGCTATCCACCGAGCGTCAGTTTATAGCACGAAGGTCGAAGTAGCAAATACTAACCTAGCCAAGTGTAACACACACAAACGGAGCCTCACCGAACCTAACACGGCGGGAACGATTTGCTGGCCTCCACAGAGACAAGCACAAGTTAGCGGAGCAGAGTATAGGCCAGAAATCAACTGCATTGCCGTGAATAGCACAAAAGCCATAGATACCGCATCATACACCGACCTAACCTAACATAACCGAACGTAGCATAACGCAACATGACTTGCCGCGACCACTGCTCCTGGCCTCCTTAGAGCCAAGCCGAATGCAGTAGAGCACAGTAGATCTCAGAAATAATCCGCATTGCAGTGAATGGCGCAAAAGTCGAAGATATCCTAACACAACCTGACCAAACCTAGCCTAATCAATCCTAGCCTAACCCAACATAACGTTCCGCGACGATGGCTAGCCTCCCACTGGCCAAGAAGAATATAGTAGAGCACAGTCGAGTGCAGAAATACTTCGAACAGCAGTGAAGAGCACAAAAGTCAAACATAACCTGACCGTGCTTGACACAACGTAACCTAACCAATCGTAACATAACACAGCCTAACATGCCGAGATCACTATCGCTGTAGTCCCCAGAGCCAAGCAGAAAATATAAGAACACAGTAGAGGGCAGAACTCCGCGGAGAGCGTTGTATAGCACACAAGTCTGAACTACCATGTCGTACCATCACCAAGCGTAAGACACCCGGATGTAGCATAGCACTACCTATCGTGCCGAGGCCACTATTCCTGGCCACCCCAGAGCCTTCAGAACATACTAGAGCACGCTGGGGCGCAGAAGTCCTCAGGGTAGCAGTTTATAGCTCAAACATCAAGACTATCCTATCCTAGACACCCAAACGTGACATAAGCGAACGAGCAAATTACAACCTTACCTGCCGAGACCGCTATTGCTGGCCTCCCAAGAGCAAGGCAGAAGATACTACAGAAGGCCTGGCGTAGAGATCGACCTAATTGCAGTGCATAGCACAAGCTTCAAACATATCCTGACAGAACTGGGCATGACCTAACCAACCGGAACGTAGTGTAACTCCACATAACGTGACGATGCCAATATTGCTGGCAACCCAGTGCAAAGCAGAGCATATGGGGGCTATAGGGAGCAGGAATCCACCGCCCAACAGTGTACAATACAAGAGTATTAAAACAAAGCTACCCTTACCGAATTTAGACCAACCCAAAACTAACCTAACGTAACCTCGCCCACACTAACGTGAAAATGCCAATATTGCTGTCAGTCCCACGGGTAAGCATAATGTAGTGCAGCACAGACGGCGCAGGAATACCCCGAATAGCACTACATAGTACGAATGTCTAGGCTAACCTGGCCGACAATAACGTAACCTCACCTAACCGAACGTAAACTGACCCAACCTAATGTGCTGAGACTACTATTGCTGGCATCCATATCCGCAAGCAGAGAATATTAGAACACAGTAGAGTGCAGAAATCCACCGAATGGCAGTGTACAGCACAAAAGTCAAAGTAGCCTATCCTAACCCAGCCAAGGGTAACGCATCAAAACGGTGCGTAACAAAACCTAACACGACAGGACCGCTATTGCTGGCCCCCACAGAGAAAAGCACAACCAACCAGAGTGCAGTATAACGAAGAAATCTACCATATTGCAGTGAATAGCACAAAAGCCGTTGTTACCCTAGCATTGCCAGACCTAGCCTAACCCAGCCGAACGTAGCATATCTCAGCATAGCTTGCAGCGGCCACAGCTCCTGGACTCCACATAGACAAGCAGAATGTCGCAGAGCACAGCAGATCACAGACATAGAGCTGATGGCAGTATATATTACGAAAGTCAAAACTTTCTTCACCAAACTTAGCCTAACCTAACCTAACCAAACGTAACCCAACCAAAACTAGCGTGCCGCGACCGCTATTGCTCGCCCTCACAGAGTTGAGTAGAGTATAGTAGAGAAACGTAGAGTGCAGAAATCCACCGGAGGGCAGTGTATGGCACAAAAGTCAAAGAAATTCTTACCATGCATTCCTAACGTACCATAACGCAACGTAAAATACCAAAAGCTATCGTGCCGATACGACTATCACTGGCCACCCAAGAGCCAAGCACATCATATTGGGGCGCAGTAGGGCGCAGGAATCCAACCAATGGCTGTGAATGGCACGAAAGTCTAAGATATTCTATCCTAACGTAGCCAAACTTGCCAAAGGCAAACGTAGCATAACTATACCAGACCTAGCGATACCACTATTGCTAGCCTGCCCAGAGCCAAGCAGGGAAGATTAGAACGCAGTAAAGCGCAGGAGCCGGAGGGTAGCAGTGTAAGGCACAGATGTCTAGACTCTCCTTCCCTAACCGCACCAAACGTAACAAAACGAAACGTGACGTAGCTCAACGTAACGTGCCGAGACCAGTGTTCGTGGCCTGCACAGAGTCAGACAGAGCACATTAGCATAGAGTAGAACGCAAAAGTCCATAGAATCGCTGTGTATATCAGAAAAGTCGCAGCTACACAAACCTAACCCAAACAAACAGAACATAGACGAACATTGCGTAACAGGAACTAGCGTGCCGAGAACGCTATTGCTGCCCTCCCCAGAGTCAAGCAGGACATACTAGAGCACAGCAGATCGCAGAAATCCAAGGAATGTAAGTGTACAGTGTAAAAGTTGAAGCTATACCAACCATACATGGGCTAAAACAACCGAAGCGAACGAAACCTGACTCAACATAATGTGCCGAGACCACTGTTGCTGGCCTGCCCAGAGACAAGCTGAAAATATTAACGCACTGTAAGGAGCAGGTATCGACCTAACAGCAGCCTATAGCACTAAAGTCAAAGCTAACATCCCCAAACCCAACTGACCGTAGCATAACCAAATGTAGTCTTACCAAAGGTAACATAACACAACCTAACAAGCTGACACCGCTACCTTCGCCGTCACCAGAGGCAAGCTGGAAATACTAGGGCATAGCAGAGCGCAGAAGTCCAGCGAATAGCAGTGTACAGCTCAAAAGTTAAAGCTATCCCGACCAAACTTAGCCTGACCCAACATAACCGAACGTAACAGGACTCAAAATAATGTGTCAAGACCACTATTGCCGGACTCCCCAGAGCCAAGCAGGACAAACTAGAGCATAGTGGAGAGCAGCATTCCACCGAATAGCAGCGTAGAGTGCAAAAGTTAAACCCATCCTGACCAAATGATGCATAACCCAACCTAACCGAAGGTAACATGGCTCAAAGTAACGCGTCGAGACCACTGTTGCTGGCCTTCCAAAAGCCAGACGAAAATATTAAAGTTCTGTAGGGAGCAGAAATCTACCTAATAGCAGACTATAGCACGAAAGTTACAGCTATCCTCTCTTAACTTACCCAAACGTAACATAACCAAACATTACACAACACAACCTAACGTTGCGCGACCACAATTGCTGGCCTCCCTAGAGTCAAGCGGAACACGCTAGTGGAGAGCAGTGCTCAGAAATACATATGATCGCTGCGTTCATCAGAAAAGTCGAAAACACCCCAGACTAACCCAAACCAACAGAACAAAGCCAAATATAGCCTGACCTTGCCTAACGTGCCGAGACCATTATTGTTGCCACCCCAGAGCCAAGTAGGGCATGCTAGAGCACAGCAGATCGCAGGAATCCACCGAATAGCGGGGTACAGAACCCAAGTTAAAGCTATCCTGACAAAACTTATCCTAAACCAACCTAACCTGACGTAACGTAACTCAAAATAATGTGCTGCGACCACTATCGCTGTCCTTCGCGGTGCCAAGCTGAAAACGCTAAAGCACTGTTTGGAGCAGAAACCCGCCTAAATGCAGACTATGGCACTAAAGTCAAAGCTATTCTCACATGACATAACCATCCATAACATAACCAAACATAACCGAACATAACCTAACCCAACAGAACGTGCCGCGACCACAATTTCTGGCCTCCACAGAGTCAAGCGGACACACTAGTGGGGAGTAGACCGCAGAAATCCATATAATCGCAATGAATATCAGAAAAGTAGAAGCTACCCAAGCATAATCCAAAACAGCAGAACAAAGCCAAATATAGCCTGACTATAACCTACGTCCCCAGACCACTATTGTTGCGCCCCCCCCCCTTCACCCTACAGAAAAACAGGGCATACTAGAGCACAGCAGAGTGCAGAAATCCACCGAATGTCATTGTACATCACAGAAGTTAAAGTTATCCTTACAAAACTCAGCCTGACCCTACATAACCGAACGTAACTTAACACAATATAAAGAGCTGAGACAACCTTTGCTGGCCCTCCCAGAGGCAAACAGAACACATTAGTAGAGAGCAGAACGCAGAAACCCATATGAACGCAGTGTATATCCGAAAAGTCAATGAATACATAACTTAGCCTGACCCTACATAACCGAACGTAACTTAACATAATAAAAAGAGCTGAGACAACCTTTGATGGCCCTCCCAGAGGCAAACAGAACACATTAGTAGAGAGCAGAACGCAGAAGCCCTTATGAACGCAGTGTATATCCGAAAAGTCAATGCTACCCAAACCTAACCCAAATCAACGGAAAATAACCAAACATAACGTAGATTAATCTAACGCGCCGATACCGCTGTTGTTGCCGTCCCCAGAGCCAAGCAGGTCATACTAGAGGAAACTAGAGCGCAGAAACCCACCGAATAGTAGCGTCCAGCGCAAAAGTTGTGGCTACCCTGACCAAACTTGGCCTGACCCAGCCTAACCGAACGTAACATGACCGAACGTTAGGAGCAGAGTCCACTATTGGTGGCCTTCCCAGATCCACGCCGAAAATATTAAACCATGGTGGGGAGCAGATACCCACCTAATAGCAGAATATAGCACTGAATTCAAAGCTATCCTCTCCAAACCTTACCAACCGTAACATAATCAAACGTAACATAACCCATCCTAACGTGCCGCGACCACTACTTCTGGCCACCCAAGAGTCAAGCGGAACACACTAGTAGAGAGTAGAACGCAGAAAGCCGTATAATTGCAGTGTATTCCAGAAAAGTTAGAGCTCCCCAAACCTAACCCAAACCAACGTAACATAACCAAACGCAACCTAACACAGACTAACGTGCCGAGATCAATACTGCTGGCATCCCCAAAGCCAAGCAGAGTAAACTAGAGCAAAGCAGCTCGCAGAAATTCATCGTATAGCAGTGTGTAGCTCAAAGGTAAAAGCCGTCCTAACCAAACTAAGCCAAACCTAACCTAGCCAAGCGTAACACATCCCAGCCAAACCAGCCTCGACCGCTGCTGCTGGTCTCCCAAGAGACAGGCAGATGCCTGTAGAGCAATGCAGTGCGCAGATATCGACAGAAAAGCAGTCTACAGCGCACAGACGAAGCTGTACTGACCAAACCTATCCGAACGTAGCTAAGAGATGCGTAACCTAACCCAAACTTGCATGCCGGAACCACCATTGCTGGCCTCCCCAGAGCCAAGCAGGGCATACTAGAGCTCAGCAGAGCGCATAAATCCACCGAATAGCAGTGTACAGCTCAAACGCTAAATCTAACGTGACCAAGCATAGCCTGACCAACCATAACCGAGCATAACATGACTCGTCATAACGAATCGAGACCACTATTGCTGGCCTTGCCACAGACAAGCTGAAAACATTAGAGCCCTGTAGGCCGCAGACATCCTCCTAATAACAGACTATGGCATTAAAGTCAAGCCATCCTCTCCTAACCTAACCAACAGTAACATAGCCAAACATAACCCAACTAAACCTAACGTGCCGCCACCACTATTGCTGGCCTCAACAGATTCAAGCTGAACACATTATTGGAGAGTAGAACGAAGAGATCCATGTAATCGCAGTTTATATCAGAAAAGTCAAAGCTACCCAAGCCTGACCCAAACGAAAGGAACATAACCAAACGTAGCGTGACTGAAACCCTCGTGCCAAAACAGTTATTGCTGCCGGCCACAGAGCCAAGCAGGACGTACCAGAGCACATTATACCGCAGCAATCCACCGAACACCAGTGTAGAGCACAAAAGTTAAAGCTATTCTGACCAAACTTTGCCTAAACAAACCTAACCAAACGTAACATAACTAAACCTAGCGTGCCGAGACCGCTATTGTTGCCCTCCCCAGAGACAAGCTGGACAGACTAGAGCACAGTACAGCGGAGGAATCTGCCGAATATCTGTGTACAGCACAAAAGTTAAAGCTGCCCTGGCTAAACATAGCCTGACCCAACCTGACCGAGCGTAACATGACTCACCGTAACGTGCCGAGACCACTATTCCTGCCATTGCCGGATCCAAGCTGAACATATTAGAGCACCGCAGGGAGCAGAAATCCACCTAATAGCAGACTACAGTACTAAAGACCTAGCTACGCTCTCCAAACCTAAAGAATTGTAACATAAACAATCGTATCCTACCTTACACCGTCGCGCCGCAGCTACCATTACTGGCACCCCAAGTGACAAGCAGGGCATACTAGAGCGTAGTGGAACGAAGAAATTAAACGAATTGCTGTATACAGCGCAATAGTTGATGCTATCCTGACCAAATATAGCCTACCCCAACCTAAACGAGCGTAACCCGCCTCAACATATCGCGAAGAGGCCACTATTGCTAGCCATCCCTGACGCAAGCTGAAAGCATTAAAGCACTGTAGGTAGCAGAACTCCACCTAATCTCAGACAATGGCACTAAAGTCAAAGATATCCACTCGTAACTTAGCCAACCGTATCATAACAAATCGTATCCTAACACAACCTAACGTGCCGCGACTACTATAGCTGACCTACCCAGAGCCACGCAGAACACATTAGTGGAGAGTGGGATGCAGAAATCCAAAGAATCGCAGTGCATATCGGAAAAGTCATAGTTACCCAGACCTAACCAGAACAAGCAGAACACATACAAACATAGCCTAAATCAACCTAACGCGCCGAAACCGCCATTGCTGCCCTTCGCAGATTCAAGCAGGGCCTGCTGCAGCACAGTAGAGCGCGGAAATCCACCCAACAGCTGTGTACAGCACAAATGTTAAAGTTATCCTGACAAAACTTAGCCTGACCCAACCGAACCGAACGTAACATGACTAAACTTTACGCACAGAGGCCACTATTGCTTTCACTCATAGAGCCAAGCAGATAGGGTTAGAGCACTCTATGGTGCAGAAATCCACCTAATAGCAGACTATAGAACTAAAGTCGAGGCATTCCTCTCCTAACCTAACCAACCGCAACATAACAAAATGAAGGCTAACTATACCTAACGTGCCGAGACCACTAATGCTCACAACCAGATAGCCGAGCAGAGCATAGTAGAAAACATTAGTGCGCGGGAATCCACCGAACGGCGCTGAATGGCGCATAAGTCGTAGCTTCCCTATCTTAACCTAACCAATTGTAAAATAAGCAGATGTAACGTAGCACAACCGGACGTGTCACTACCGTTGCTGCTGGCCTCACGAGAGCTAAGCAGATTAGATCAGAGCAATGTAGAGTGCAGGAATCCACCGAATAGCCGTATTTCGCAAAAAAGTCAAAACCACACTCTCCTAACCTTACCATACGTAACATGCACAAACTTTATATATCTCAGCCTAACGTTCCGAGACCACTATTGCTGGCCTGCCCAGAGCAAAGCAGCGCATATTAGAGCACAGTAGAAGCGGTGAAATCCACCGAAAGCAGTATGCGTCACAAAGGTCATAGGTACCCCGTCCTAACCTAACCAACCGTAACACTACCACACGAAACAGAACTCAACCGAACGTGCGGCCACCACTATTGCTGGCCTCCCCAGAGCCAAGCAGAATATATTCGAAGGCAGTAGGGCGCAGAAATCCATAGAATCGCAGTGCACAGCAGACAAATCAAAGATACAAGAACCGAACACAAACAACATACCCTTACCTGACATAGCAGACTCATCATAACGTGCCGCGGCCACTATTGCTGGCCTCCATAGGGCCAAGCAGGATAGAGTAAAGAACTGCGGACGGCAGGAATCCACCGAATAACAGTGTATAGCAAGAAAGTAAACACGATACTGACCAATCTTTGCCCAACCTATCCTAACAAAACGCAGAAAGCTAAACCTATCGTGACGAGGCCTATATTGCTGGCCTTCCCAGAGCCAAGCAGGACATATTAGAGCATAGTAGAGCGCAGAAATCCACCGAACAGCAGTGTCTAACCCTAATATTGAAGCCTTCCTTACCAAACGCAGCCTAATCTGACCTAACCAAACGTAATCTAACTCAAACTATCGTGCCACATCCGCCAATGCTGGCCTCCTAGGAGACGAGCAGAGTATAGTAGAGCAATGAATTGCGCACAGATCGAACCTATAGCAGCATATAGCGCAAAACTCAAAGCTATCCTGACCAAAGATATCCCAACCTAGCCAAGCCAGGCGTAACGTGTCTCAACCTGGCGTTCCGAGACCGTTATTGCTGAAATCCCTAGATCCAGACAGAACATGTTGAAGCACACTAGAGAGCTGAAATTCAGCGTATGGCAGTGTATAGCACAAATGTCATAGCTATTCTATCCTAACCATAATAGTAGCGTATATCACAAAAGTCAAAGCGATAGTGTGTTAAGCTAGCCAAGCGCAACATATCCAAACGTAACACCTATCAACCTAACGTTCCGAGGCAATTATTTCTGGCATCCGCAGCGCCAAGCAGAATATATTAGAGCACAGGAGATCGCAGGCGTCCGCCGAATAACAGTGTATAGCACGAAAGTAAATGCCATCCTGTTCGGATTTAGCATAACCTAACATAATCGAAAGTAAACTTACTGAAACGAACGTGCCACGACCACTATTGCTAACCACCCCAGAGCCGAGCAGTGTATAGTAGTGCAACGTAGAGCGCAGGAATCCACCAAATAGCTGCGTATAGCGAAGAGGTAAGAGCTACCATATCCTAACCTAAGCGAACGTAACATAATCATTCGTAACAGAACACAACCTAACGTGCTGCTACCACTATTACAGTCCTCCCCAAGGACAAGCAGAAAATATTAGAAATAGGTAGAGCGCAGAAATCCTCCCGATAGCAGTGTATAGCTCAAAAGTGAAGGCCACACTCTCCTAACCTATCCAAACGTAGCAAAGTAAAACGTGATGTATTTCAATCTAACGTGCCGGAACCACTATTCCTGGCCACTCCAGAGCAAAGCAGAGCGTATTAGACAACAGTAGAGCACAGAAATCCGCCGCATTGCATTTTACAGCACAAAAGCCAATAATATCTTAACATAGCTTAACCGAATCTACCCTAGCCAAACGTAACCCAACTCATACTGACGTGCCATCAACACTACTTCTGGTATCGCCGTAGTCATGCAGAGCATAGTTGAGAAATGTAGGGCGCAGTAATGCATGGCACGGCTGTGGAAAGCACAAAAGTCGAAAGCATCCTAACATAACCCGACCTAACGAAATCAACCCAAACATAGCCTCACTCAACATTACATGCCGGGACCACTATTGCTGCCCCCCCCCCCAGAACCACGCAGGAAACATTAATGCGCAGTACATCGCAGAAGTTCGTTCAATAGCAATGTAGAGCACAAAAGCCAAAGCTATCCTGTCCCAACCTAACCAATCGTAACATAACCGAAAGCAACCTAGCTCAATCTAACGTGCCGAGACCGATATTGCTGGTCCCGCAGAGCAAGACAGAAAATATTAGAGCCCGCTAGAGCGCAGGAATCCACCGACTAGCAGCGTACAGCACATCAGTCATAGTCATCCTCTCACTAGTTAACCACAGGTAACTGGACCAATCGTTACATGACTCAAACCTAACGTGCCGCAACCTCCATTGCCGGCTTCGCCGCAGCCAGGCAGAATAATGTAGAGCACAGCAGAGCGAAGGGATACAACGAACAACAGTGTACATTACGAAAGTCGATGTTATTCTCACAGAACCAAGGAAGACCTGGCCTAGCCGAACGTAACATATCTCAACCTAACGTGCCGGGACAACAATTGCAGGCCTCCCCAGAAACAAGCGGATAAAATTAGAGAGTACTAGATCGCAGAAATGCACCGAATAGCAGTGTATAGCACAAATGTCAAAACTACCCTATATTAACATAACCAGCTTTCACAAAACCAAACGCAGAATGACTCAGCACATCGTGCCCGTGCAGCGGTTGCTGGCCTCCCCAGGGCGCAGCAGAGTATAGTAGAGCACAGTGAAGCCCAGAAATCGACCGCATTGCTGTGTATGGCGTATAAGTAGAAGATACGCAATCAAAACCAGAACAAATGTTACCTAATCAAACATAGCCTAAATAAACGTAACATGCCGAGACCAGAATTGCTGGCATACCCAGTGCCAAACAGAACATATTAGAGCACTGTCTAGCGCAGAATTGCATCGAATATCACTGTGCCGGACAGAAGTCGAAGCTATCCTATCCTTACATAAGCAGACGTCACATGAACGAACGTAACATAACACAAACCAACGTACCGAGGCCACTGTCTCTGGTCTCCCAGGGCCAAGCATAATATAGTAGTGCACACTAGAGCGCAGGATTCCACCAAACAACAATGTATAGCACGAAAGTCAAAGCTACCCTTACCGAAATGCACCCAACCGGACCTAACCAAACGTAAAAGTACAAAACCTAACGTGCTGCGACCACTATTGCTGGCCTTCCCAGAGCCAAGCAGAAGATATTATGGCACAGTACAGCGCAGAAATCCACCGAACATCAACGAACAGCACAAAGGTCAAGGCTATCCTATCCTAACCTAGCCAACCGTAACATAAATCAACATAACATGACGAGACTTCTATTGCCGCAATCCCCATGGCCTAGCAGAACGTATTAGCGGAAATCAGAGCGCAGGAGTCCATAGAATCGCAGTGTGCAGCACAAAACCCGAAACTGCCGGAAACTATCCTAACCAATCGTAACATAACCAAACGTAACCTAACTCAACCTACCATGCATCGAACACTATTGCTGGCCTCCACAGAGACGTGCAGTACATAACAGTGGATAGTAGTGCTAATAAATCCTTAGAATCGCACTGTACAGAGGAAAAGCCAAAGCAATCCAAGCCCAACCCAAACTAACGTGGCATAGCCAAACGTGACCTAACTCAATGTAACGTGCCCTGACCACTATTGCTGGCCGCAATAGGACCAAGCAGAATATATTGCAGCACAGTAGAGCACAGAAATCCATCGAATCGCAGCGTAGAGCGGAAAAGTCAAAGCCATCCTTACCGAAAGT
>NW_016921335.1:16703-17896 GCF_001483705.2 Eufriesea mexicana
GCAAAGCAAAATATATTGGAGCAGTGAAGAGCGCAGAAGTCCGCCGCACTGCTGTGTATAGCACAAAGGTCGAAGACATCCAAACCGAACCTGTCCCAACATAAGCTAACCAAACGAAACCTAACTCAATCCAAAGTGCCGTGGCCATCTTTTCTGGCATTCGCGGCGCCAAGCAGAATATAGTAGATCACAGGATATAGCAGGCATCCACCGAATAACAATGTATAACACGAAAGTCAAAGCCCTCCTTTTCGGACTTAGGGAAACTTAACATAACAGAACGTAAATTTACTGCGGCAAGCGTGCCACGAGCACTATTGCTGACCACCCCAGAGTTGAGCAGTGTATAGTAGAGCAATGTGGAGCGCAAGAATCCAACGAAAGGCCGCGTATAACGCAAAGGTTAAAGCTATCGTGTCCTAACATAAGCAAACGTAACATAACCGTACGTGACCGAACACAGCCTAACGTGCCGCGACCACAATTGCTACACTCCCCAGAGCTAAGCAGAAAATATTAGAGCACAGTGGAGCGCACGATTCCACGGAATAGCAGTTTATAGAGCAAAAGTCAAAACTATCCTGTTCTAACCTACCCAAAAGTAACGTAACCGAACGTAACATAGCTCAAACTGACATGCCGAGACCACTGCTGCTGTCCTCCCCAAGGATAGGCAGATAATACAAGAACAATGTAGAGAGATAGGATCTCTTAGATTTTTGCGCTGTAAGCTGAAACGCGGTTGATTTCTGCGCTGTATTGTTCTCTAGTATGTTCTGCTTGGTCCTGCGGAGCCCAGAAATAATGGTCTCGCCATGTTTCTTTGTGATACGCTACGTTCGGTCATGTTATAGTAGCCGCTGTTAGATTCTAACAGCTTCAACTTTTCTGATATACACCGCGATTGTATGGATTCCTGTGCTCTATTGCCGCCTGTTATGCTCTGCTAGGCTCCGTGGAACCCAGAAATGCTGGTCGCGGTACGATAGGTTGAGTTAGATTACGTTTGGTTGGGTTACGTTATTTTGGTTTGGTTACGGTATCTTTGACTTCTGTGCTCAACACTGCTATTCTATTGACTTTTGCGCTCTGCTGTGCTCCATCATATTACGATTGACCCTGGGGACGCCAGCAGTAGTGGCCGCTACACGTCAGTTTGGTTTATGTTACGTTTGGCTATGTTAGGTTAAGTT
>NW_016921336.1:0-287 GCF_001483705.2 Eufriesea mexicana
TTGGTGAATAGGTCGACTAACGCCGTCAATCCAATGGCAGGTACAGCCTTCTTCTTGCCAGAGGTATGTTCTATTGGAAATATATAGCCTGTTATAGCTCGGTGAATAGAACGCCTAGCGCCTTCAATCCAATGGCAAATACAGCCATCTCCTTGCCAGAGAAATGGTCCATTCAAAATCTGTAACCTGCTGTCGCTTGGTGAATATATCGCCTAATGCCTTCAATCCAATGCCAAGTACGGTCATCTACTTGCCAGAGAATAGGTCTATTCAAAATCTATAACCTG
>NW_016921337.1:0-1850 GCF_001483705.2 Eufriesea mexicana
GTAGAGCGCAGAAAGCCATCGAAGGGCTGTGTAGAGCACAAAAGTCAATGCCATCCAGAACAAACTTTACTTAACCTAACCTAATCTTACGTAATATAACAAAACCCATCGTGCCACGACCACTGTTTCTGGATCCACCAGAGTCGAAGAGGGAATAGTAGAGCAATGTAGAGCACAGGAATTCGCCGAATAGCAGAGTATAGCACAAAAGTAAAGACTATACTCATCAAACCAATCCAAACTTAACCTATCCGAACGTAATATGACTAAACCATACGCGCCGCGAACGGTTTTGCTGGCCTCCACGGAGACAAGCAGAGCATTTCAAAGAAGAGTAGTGCGCAGAAATCTATAGAATCGCAGTTTACAGCAGAAAAGTCGAAGCAACCAACCATAACGGTCGCTAATATAACCTAACCAAACGTAGCCTACCTCAACATAACCTGCGGTGACTGCTACTGTTGACCAAAGCCAGGCAGATCATACTAGGGCAACTTAGAGCGCAGAAAACCAGGACAAGGTTTGTATAGCTCAAAAGTCAATTCTAAAATGGCCAAACATAGCCAAATCTAATCAAACGTAACAAAGCTCAACCTAACGTGGCGCGACCACTATTTCTGGCCTCCCCAGAACATCAAATCAAACGTAACAAAGCTCAACCTAACGTGGCGCGACCACTATTTCTGGCCTCCCCAGAACCAAGCAGAGCATACTAGAGCACGGTGAGCGAAGAAATCCACCGAATACTAGTGTATAACGCAAAAGACAGAGCTGCCCTGTCATAACCTAACTCACCCTAACGTGCCGAGGCCACTATTCCTGCCCTCCCCAGGGCCAAGCTGGAGTCATTAGAGGCGGATATATGGCAGAAGCCCATAGAATTGCAGTGCATAGGACAATAGTCAAAGCTACCCTGTCCTAACCTAACCAAACGTAACATTACCGAAAGTAGCCTAACAGAAATTAACGTGCCGAGACCGCTATCGCTTGCATCCCAAGAGCTGAGCAGGATATACTAGAGCACGGTAGGGCGCAGTAGTCCACAGAACAGCAGCGTGTAGCGCAAAAGGCAAAGTTATCCTGTCCGAAAATAACGAATCGTGACATAGACAAACGTAACTTAATCTAACTTATCGTACCTAGGCCACTTTTACTGGTCTCCCCGTCGCCAAGCAGAACATATTAGAGGAGCGAGGAGAGTAGAAATGCACCGAATGGCTGCGTATAGCGCTAGGGTCAAAGCCACCCAGTCCTAACGTAACTAATCGATAAACGATCAAACGTAATCCAAACCAACGTGACGTGCAGAGACAACTATCGCTGACCTCCCAGAGCCATGTTGAACATATCAGAGCACAGTAGAGCGCAGCAGTCCACCGAACGGCAGTGCATAGCGCCAAAGTCGAAGCCATCCGAACATAACCTAGCCAAACGTAGCATAACCAAACGTAATGCAGAAAAACCTAACTTGCCGAGACCACTTTCGATGGCCTCCCATAGCAAAGCAGGATGTACCAGAGCACAGCAGAACAAAGAAGTCCTCTGGAATGCAGTGCATAGCACAAAAGTCAAAGCGATCTTATCCAAACCTAATCAAACCTTACCCATCCAAACGTAAGATGACTAAACCTAACGTGCCGAGAACACTATCGCTTGCCATTACAAAGCCAATCTGGACATATTAGAGGACAGTAGTGCGCAGAAATTCATAGAATCGCAGTGTATAGCAGAAAATCGAAATCGGTCCATACCTAGCATAAGCAAAGAATCCTAACCACAAGTAACATAACTGAACGTAATAAGCAGCGACCACTATTGCTGGACTCCCCAGGGCCAAGCAGACTATTGCA
>NW_016921338.1:0-745 GCF_001483705.2 Eufriesea mexicana
CTGCCGATCCAAAAGTAGTGTAACTCAACATAGCGTGTTGGGGCGAATCTTGCTGGACTCCGCGGAGCCAAGCAGGACATATTAGGGCACAGTAGAAGCAGAAATCCAACGAATAGCAGTGCATAGCAGAAAAGTACTAGGCTATTCTCTCCTAACCTAACCAAACGTGATATAACGGAAAGTAACATAACTCGTACTGTCGTGCCTCGAAAACTGTTCCTGGCCTACCCAGTTCCAAGCAGAGAACAGTAGAGCACAGTCGAGCGCAGAAATCCTCTGAGTACCAGTGTAAAGCACGAAGGTCTGTGTTAACCTGACCTAGCTTAACCTAGCCAAACATAACCGAACATAATATAACTCAACCTAACGTGCCGAGATCACAACTGCTGGTCTCCCGAGAGCCAAGCATAGTATACTAGAGCGCAGCAGAGCCCAGAAATCCATCGCATTGCAGTGTATAGCAGAAAGGTCAAGCAAACCCTGACCAAATTTGAACAAACCTAACCAATTCATACGTAGTGTAACTCAGCATAACGTGACGAGACAACGTTACGAGATTGCTGGCCGCCCCGGAGCCAAGCAGAGCATATTAGAGCATATTAGAGCGCAGAAATGCACCGAATAGTAGTAAATGACACGAAAGTAAAAGTAGCATATCCTGTCGTAGCCAAACGTAAAATATCCGAAATTGACATAACTCAAACTAACATGGCGATACCACTATTGCTGACCTCCACAGAGACAG
>NW_016921338.1:1027-2052 GCF_001483705.2 Eufriesea mexicana
CCTTATTTATGCCAGAAAGTTAGCTCACCACGATATTAGTCGAAAATGTCAATAAAATTGAATTTTCCTTCCAGATTCTACAGCATTGCAATGCCTATAGCACGCCAACAGAATCTTTCCTCCTAATTTATGCAAGCAAGCTAACTCACCACAATATAAGTCGAAAATGTAAATAAAATTGAACTTTCCAGGCAGATTCTATAGCATTGCGACGGCTATAGCATGTGAATTTAATCTTTCCTCCTCATTTATGCAAGAAAGTTAGCTCACCACGATGTTAGACGGAAATGTCAATAAAATTGTGTTTTTCAGCCATATTCTACAGCATTGCAATGTCTATTGCACGACAATAGCATCTTTCCTCCCTATTTATGCCAGAAAGTTAGCTCACCACGGTATCAGTCGAAAATGTCAGTAAAATTGAATTTTCTAAACACACTCTACACCAATGCAGTGGCTATATCAAGCCAATAGTATCTTTCCTGCTTATTAATGCAAGAAAGTTAGCTCACCAAAATATTAGCCAGAAAAGTCAATAAAATTGTGTTTTTCAGGCACATTCTGAAGCATTGCAATGGCTACAGCACGCCATGAGGAACTTTCCCCCTTACTTACGCAAGGAAGTTAGCTCACCATGATATTAGTCGAAAATGTCAACAAAATTGTTTTTTCCAGCCAGATTCTACAGGACCGCAATGGCCATAGCTCGCCAATAGAATCTCTCCGCCTTATTTACGCAAGCAAGTTAACTCACCACAATATAAGTCGAAAATGACGATAAAATTGAACTTTCCAGCCAGATTCTATAGCATTGCGACGGCTATAGCAAGTGAATTGAACCTTTGCTCCTTATTTATGCAAGAAAGTTAGCTCACCATGATGTTAGCAGAAAATGTCAATAAAATTTAGTTTTTCAGCCACATTCTAAAGCATTGCGATGGCTACAGCACGCCAATATGATTTCTCCTCCTTGTTTATGCAAGAAAGAGAGCTCACCACGATATTAGTCGAAAATGTCAACAAAA
>NW_016921339.1:0-775 GCF_001483705.2 Eufriesea mexicana
TAAAATCTGCCTGGAAAATTCAATTTTATTGTTATTTTCGGCTTATATCGTGGTGAGCTAGCTTCCCTGTATACGTAAGGAGGAAGATTTCTGTTGGCCTACTATAGCCATTGCAATGCTGTAGAATCTGGCTGGAAAATTCAATTTTATTGACATTTTCGACATATATCGTGGTGAGCTAGCTTCCCTGTATACGTAAGGAGGAAGATTTCTGTTGGCCTACTATAGCCATTGCAATGCTGTAGAATCTGGCTGGAAAATCCAATTTTATTGACTTTTTCGGCTAATATCGTGGAGAGGTAACTTTCTTGCATAAACAAGGAGGGCAGATTCTATTCGCGTGCTATAGCTATTGCAATGCTGTAGAATCATGCTGGAAAATTCAATTTTATTGACATTTTCGACATATATCGTGGTGAGCTAGCTCCTTTGCATACGTAGGGGGGAAGGTTTCTATTGGCGTACTACAGCCATTGCAGTTGTTTAGAATCTGGCGGGAAAATACAATTATATTGTCATTTTCGACTAATATCCTAGTGAGATAACTGTCTTGCATAAATAAGGAGGAGAGATTCCATTGACGTGCTGCAGACATTGCAATGCTATAGAAACAGGCTGCTAAATTCAATATTATTGGCATTTTCGACTAATATCGTGGTGAGATGACTTTCTTCCATGTTTAGGTGGAAAGATTCTATTGGTGTGCTATAGCCATTGCAGTGCTATAGAATCTGCCAGGAAAGATCAATTTTATTGTCATTTTCGACATATATCG
>NW_016921340.1:0-564 GCF_001483705.2 Eufriesea mexicana
AAGATTATATTGGCAAGCTATAACCATTGCAATTATATGGAATGTGCCTCGCAGATCGAATTTAATTGACATTTTCGATTAATAACGTGGTGAGCTATCTTTCTTCCATAAATCAGGAGGAAAGATTCTATCTTGGCGTGCTATAGGCACTCCAATGCTCTGGAATCTGGCTGTAAAGTTCAATTTTATTGATATTTTCCACTAATATGGTGGTGAGCTATCTTTCTTGCATAAAGAAGGAGGAAAGATACTGTTGGCCTGCTATAGGCATTGCAAAGCTATTGAATATGGCTGGAAAGTTCAATTTTATTCACATTTTCGACTAATATCGTGGTGAGCTACCTTTCTTGGATAAATAGGAAGGAAACATTCTATTGGCGGGCTATAGCCACAGCAATGCTCTTGAATATGGCTGGTAAGTTCAATTTTATTCACATTTTCGACTAATATAGTGGCGAGCTAACTTTCTTGCATAAATAAGTGTGATAGATTCTATTGGCATGCTATAGCCATCGAAATGGCACAGAATCTGCCTGAAAAGTTCAATTTTATTGACATTTTCGA
>NW_016921341.1:0-443 GCF_001483705.2 Eufriesea mexicana
CCTGGCAGTTTCGATTTTATCGACATTTTTAACTAATATCGTGGTGAGCTACCTTTCTTGCGTTAATAAGGCGGAAAGATTATATTGGCGTGCTATTGGCATTGCAATGCTGGAGAATCTGGCAGGAAAATACAATTTTATTGACATTTTCGACTAATATCGTGGTGAGCTAACTTTCTTGCATAAACAAGGAAGCTAACTTTCTTGCATAAACAAGGAGGAAAGATTCGATTGGCGTGCTTTAACCACTGCAGTGCTATAGAATCTGGCCGGAAAATTCAATTTCATTGACATTTTCGACTGATATCGTGGTGAGCTTGCTTCCTGGCGTAAGCATGGAGGAGAGATCCTTTTGGCGGGCAATAGCCATCGCAATGCTTGAGAATCTAGCAGGAAAATTCAATTTTATTGACATTTACGACTAATATCGTGGTGAGCTAACT
>NW_016921342.1:0-946 GCF_001483705.2 Eufriesea mexicana
GCACTGTTACTCGGTAGACTTCTCTGATTTACTGTGCCCTACTGCATTCTGCTTGGCCCTCGGTAAGCCAGGAGCAGTGGTCGCTGCACGTTATGTTGAGCTGTGCTACGTTATGTTAGGTTAGGCTAGTTCAGGTTTGGTTACAGTATCTACGGATTTTGTGCCATTCACGGCAATGCAGTGGATTCCAGCGCACTACTATGCTCTAGTATATCCCACTAGTATCTGTGGGGGCCAGCAACTGTGGTTTGGTCATGTTAGGCAGAAATAGCTTACGTTTGGATTTATTACGTTTGGCTAGGTTAGTATATGCTGCTTTGACTTATGTGCTATGCTCTGCCTTTCCGCGGATTTCGGCGCACTACTATATCAAGTATGCTCTGCTTTGTTCTGGGGAGGCCAGAAATTGCGGCCGCGGCGCGCTATGTCGTGTTAGGTTAGGTATGGTTAGGTCAGGTTTGTGAGTGTAAGGTTAGGATATCTTTGACTTCCGTGCTGCACACCGGAACGTGGTCGTCTTCTGCGTTCTACTGTGCTCTAGTATGTTCTGCTTGGCTCTAGGGAAACCAGTAATAGTCGCCTCGACGCGTTAGGTTGGGTTATGTTATGTGTGGCCATGTTATGTTAGCTAGGACTAGGTTCGGATAGCTTCGACTTTTCTGCTACACCTTGCGATTGTATGGAATTCTGCGCTCCACCCTCCCCCAATATGCTTCGCTCGGAAATGTGGAGGCCAGTAATACCGGACGCAGCACGTTACACTGAGTTAGATTACGTTTGGTTAGATTAGGTTTGGCAGGGTTTGCTGAGGATAGTTTTGACTTTTGTGCTATGCACTGCAATTCGGAGGATTTCTGCGCACTACTGTGCTGCACTATGCTCCGCTACGCTCTGGGATGCCTGCAATAGTGGTCTCGACATGCTAGATTTTGTTAAGTTACGTTTG
>NW_016921343.1:0-243 GCF_001483705.2 Eufriesea mexicana
ATATCTTGGTGAGATAACTTTCCTGCATAAACATGGCAGAAAGTTTCCAGTGGCGAGCTATAGCCACAGCGATGCCAAAGAATCTGGTTGGAAAAATCAATTTTATTGACATTTTCGACTTACAACGTGTTGAGTTATCTTTCTCGCATATATAAGGAGGATTGATTCTAATGGCGTGATATAGGCATTGCAATGCAATAGAATCTTGCTGGAAAATTCAATTTCATTGACATTTTCGTCTAA
>NW_016921343.1:356-585 GCF_001483705.2 Eufriesea mexicana
CTAATATCGTGGTGAGTTGCCTTTCTCGCATAAATACGAAGGAAAAATTCTATTGGCGTGCTATAGGCTCTGCAATGCTATAGAATCTGGCTGTAAATTCAATTATATTGACTTTTACGACTAATATCGTGGTGAGCTATCTTTCTTGCGTTAATAAGGCGGTAATATTCTGTTGGAGTGCTACTGCCATTGGAGTGCCAATGAATCTGGTTGGAAAAATCAATTTTAT
>NW_016921344.1:0-3229 GCF_001483705.2 Eufriesea mexicana
CATTCTATATCATTGCAATGGTTATAGCACGCCAAAAGAATCTTTCCTCCTTATTTATGCAAGGAAGGAAGCGCACCACTATATTATTCGAAAATGTCAGAAAAATTAAATTTTCCGGCCAGATTCAATAGCATTGCCATGGTTATGGCTTGCCAATATTATCCTTCATCCTTGTTTATGCAAGAAAGTTAGCTCACCTCGATATTTGTCGAAAATGTCAAAAAAATTGAACTTTCCAGCCAGATTCTATAGCATTTCAATGGTTACAGATTGCCAATATAATATTTCATCCTTGTTTATGCAAGAAACCTAGCTCACCACGATATTAGTCGAAAATGTCAATAACATAGTGTTTTCCTTCCAGATTCTATAGCATTGCAATGCCAATAGAACGCCAATAGGGTCTCTCCTCCCTATTTATGCGAGAAAGTAAACGCACAACGATATTAGTCCAAAATATGAATGAAATTGAATTTTCCTGCCAGATTCCATAGCATTGCAATTGCAGTAGCACGACAATAGGATCTTTCCTCCTTATTTATGCAAGAAAGTGCGCTCACCACGATATTAGTCCAAACTGTCGATAAAATTGAATTTTCCCGCCAGATTCCATAGCATTGCAATGACTATGGAACTCCAATAGAATCTTTCCTCCTTATTTATGAAAGAAAGTGAGCTCACCACGATATTAGTCCAAACTGTCAATAAAACTGAATTTTCCAGCCTGATACTATAGCATTGCAATGGTTGCGGCACGCCATTACAATCTTTCCTCCTTATTTATGCGAGAAAGCTTGCTCACCACGATATTATACGAAAATGTCAATTAAATTGAACTTTCCAGTAAGATTCGATTGCTTTGTAATGACTATAGCATGCCAATAGGATCCATCCTCGTCACTTATGCAAGAAAGCTTGCTCCTCACGTTATTAGTCGAAAAAGTCAATTAAATTGATTTTTCCTGCCAGATTCCATAGCATTGCAATGGCTATGGCACACCAAAAGAATCTTTCCTCCTCATTTATGCAAGAAAGCGAGCCCACCACGATATTAGACCAAAATCTCAATAAAATTGAATCTTCGGGCCTGATTCTATAGCATTGCTATGGATATGGCACGCCAACACTATATTTCCACCTTATTTATGCAAAAAGTATGCTCACCACAATATTAGACGAAAATGTCAATAAAATTGAACTTTCCAGTAAGATTCCATTGCTTTGTAATAGCTATAGCATGCCACTAGAATCTATCCTCCTTATTTACGCAAGAAAGTTTGCTTACCACGTTATTTGTCGAAGCCGTCAATAAAATTGAATCTTCCTGCCTGATACCATAGCATTGCAATGGCTATAGCACGCCAATAGGATCTTTCCTCCTTATTTATGCAAGAAAGTTAACTCACCACGATATTAGTCGAAAATGACAATAAAATTGAATTTTCTAGCCAGATTCTATAGCAATCTAGTGGCTATAGCACGCCAATTGAATATATCTTCCACATTTTTTATGCGAGAAAGCTTGCTCACCACGATATTAGACGAAAATGTCAATAAAATTGAACTTTCCTGTAAGACTCCATTGCTTTGTAATAGCTATAGCGTGCCAATAGGATCCATCCTCCTTATTTATGCAAGAAAGCTAGCTCACCACGATATTAGTCGAAAATGTCAATAAAATTGAATTTTCAAGGCAGATTCCATAGCATTGCAATGGCTATGGCACTCCAATAGAATCTTTCCTCCATATTTATGCAAGAAAGTGAGCTCACCACGATATTAGCCCAAACTGTCGATAAAATTGAATTTTCCCGCCAGATTCCATAGCACTGCAATGGCTATGGAACTCCAATAGAATCTTTCCTCCTTATTTATGAAAGAAAGTGAGCTCACCACGATATTAGTCCAAACTGTCAATAAAATTGAATTTTCTAGCGTGATCCTATAGCATTGCAATGGTTGTGGCACGCCAAAACTATCTTTCCTCCTTATTTATGCGAGAAATCTAGCTCACCACGATATTAGACGAAAATGTCATTAAAATTGAACTTTCCAGTAAGATTCCATTGCTTTGTAATAACTATAGCATGCCAATAGTATCCATCCTCCTTATTTATGCAACAAAGTTTGCTCACCACGATATTAGGCGAAAAAGTCAATTAAATAGATTCTTCCTGCCAGACACCGTAGAATTGCAATGGCTATAGCACGCCAATAGGATCTTTCCTCATTATTTATGCAAGAAAGTTAGCTCACCACGATATTAGTCGAAAGTGGCAATGAAATTGAATTTTCTAGCCAGATTGTATAGCAATGCAGCGGCTATTGCACGCCAATAGAATCTACCCACCTTATTTATGCGAGAAACTTTGCTCACCACGATATTATTCGAAAATGTCCATAAAATTGAAATTTCCAGTGATATTCTATTTCACTGCAATGGCACTTTCATTGCAAAGGTTATAGCGCGCCAATAGGATGCATCCTCCTTATTTATGCAAGAAAGCCAGCTCACCTCGATAATAGTCGAAAATGTCAATAATATTGTGCTGTGCAGACATATTCTATAGCATTTAAATGGCTATAGCACGCCAATAGAATCTTTCCTCTATGTTTATGCAAGAAAGTTTGCTCACCACGATATTAGTCGAAAATATCAATAAAATTGAAATTTTCAGCCAGATTCTATAGCATTGCGACGCCTTGAGCACGCCAATTGCATCTTTCCCTCTTATTTATCCAAGAAAGGTACCTCACCAGGATATCAGTCAAAAACGTCAATAAAACTGAACTTTCCAGCCTGATTCTACTGCATTGCAATGGCTATAGCACTACAGAAGGATCTTTCCCCCTTACTTAGGGAAGAAAGTTTGCTCACAACTATGTTAGTTGAAAATGACAATAAAATAGAATTTTCCAGGAAGATTCTATTGCATTACAATACCTACAGCACGCCATTAGAATCTATCCTACTTATATATGCGAGAAAGTTAACTCACCACTATATTTATCGAAAATGTCAGAAAAATTAAATTTTCCGGCCAGATTCTATAGCATTGCCATGGTTATGGCTTGCCAATATTATCTTTCCTCCTTGTTTATGCAAGAAAGCTAGCTCACCACGATATTAGTAGAAAATATCAATAAAATTGAACTTTCCATCCAGATTCTATAGCATTGCAGTGGCTATAGCTCGCCAATAGGATCTTTCCTCCATGTTTATGCAAGA
>NW_016921344.1:5387-7341 GCF_001483705.2 Eufriesea mexicana
AGTCGAAAATGTCAATAACATTGTGTTTTCCTTCCAGATTCTATAGCATTGCAATGGCAATAGAACGCCAATAGGATCTCTCCTCCTTATTTATGCGAGAAAGTTAACTCACCACGATATTAGTCCAAAATATGAATGAAATTGAATTTTCCTGCCAGATTCCATAGGATTGCAATTGCAGTAGCACGACAATAGGATATTTCCTCCTTATGTATGCAAGAAAGTGAGCTCACCACGATATTAGTCCAAACTGTCGATAAAATTGAATTTTCCCGCCAGATTCCATAGCATTGCAATGGCTATGGAACCCCAATAGAATCTTTCCTCCTTATTTATGAAAGAAAGAGAGCTCACCACGATATTAGTCCAAACTGTCAATAAAATTGAATTTTCTAGCGTGTTCCTATAGCATTGCAATGGTTGTGGCACGCCAAAACTATCTTTCCTCCTTATTTATGCGAGAAATCTAGCTCACCACGAAATTAGACGAAAATGTCATTAAAATTGAACTTTCCAGTAAGATTCCATTGCTTTGTAATAACTATAGCATGTCAATAGTATCCATCCTCCTTATTTATGCAACAAAGCTTGCTCACCACGATATTAGTCGAAAGTGACAATAAAATTCAATTTTCTAGCCAGATTCTATAGCAATGTAATGGCTATTGCACGCCAATAGAACTTTTCTTCCTTATTTATGCGAGAAAGATTGCTCACCACGCTATTAGGATATAATGTCAATAACATTGAACTTGCGAGTAAGATTCCATTGCCTTGCAATAGCTACAGCATGCCAATAGTATCTATCCTCCTTATTTATGCGAGAAAGTTTGCCCTCCTCGATATTATTCGAAAATATCCATAAAATTGAAATTTCCAGTCATATTCTATTTCATTGCAATGGCTATAGCACTCCAACAGGATCCTTCCTCGTTATTTATGCAAGAAAGCTTGCTCCACACGATATCAGTCGAAAAAGTCAATAAAAGTGATTTTTCTGCCAGATTCCATAGCACTGCAATGGCTATGGCACACCAAAAGAATCTTTCCTCCTTATTTATGCAAGAAAGCGAGCCCACCACGAAATTAGACCAAAATCTCAATAAAATTGAATCTTCGGGCCTGATTCTATAGCATTGCTATGGTTATGGCACGCCAATACTATATTTCCACCTTATTTATGCAAAAAGTATGCTCACCACAATATTAGACGAAAATGTCAATAAAATTGAACTTTCCAGTAAGATTCCATTGCTTCGTAATAGCTATAGCATGCCACTAGAATCAATCCTCCTTATTTATGAAAGAAAGTGAGCTCACCACGATATTAATCCAAACTGTCAATAAAATTGAATTTTCTAGCGTGATTCTATAGCTTTGCAATGGTTGTGGCACGCCAAAACTATCTTTCCTCCTTATTTATGCGAGAAATCTAGCTCACCACGAAATTAGACGAAAATGTCATTAAAATTGAACTTTCCAGTAAGATTCCATTGCTTTGTAATAACTATAGCATGCCAATAGTATCCATCCTCCTTATTTATGCAACAAAGCTTGCTCACCACGATATTAGGCGAAAAAGTCAATTAAATTGATTCTTCCTGCCAGACACCGTAGCATTGCAATGGCTATAGCACGCCAATAGGATGCATCCTCCTTATTTATGCAAGAAAGCTAGCTCACCACGATATAAGTCGAAAATGTCAATAAAATTGTGCTTTGCAGACAGATTCTATAGAATTGAAATGGCTATAGCGCGCCAATAGAATCTTTCGTCTATGTTTATGCAAGAAAGTTAGCTCACCACGATATTAGTCGAAAATATCAATAAAACTGAGCTTTCCAGCCTGATTCTACTGCATTGCAATGGCTATAGCACTACAGCAGTATCTTTCCCCCTTACTTAGGGAAGGAAGTTTGCTCACAACTATGTTAGTTGAAAATGACAATAAAA
>NW_016921345.1:0-258 GCF_001483705.2 Eufriesea mexicana
TCAGGTGATCTATTCACCAAGCTATAACAGGTTATAGATTTTGAATAGAACGATTCTCTGGCAGGTAGATGGGTGTGCTTGCCATTGGTTGAAGGCGTTAGGCGACCTATTCACCAAGCTACAACAGATTATATACTTTGAATAGACCTATTCTATGGCAAGTAGAATGGTGTACTTGCCATTGGATTTTAGGCGTTAGGCGATCTATTCACCAAGCTATAACAGATTATTGATTTTGAAAAGACCTTTTCTCTGGAA
>NW_016921346.1:0-1369 GCF_001483705.2 Eufriesea mexicana
TAGCCAAGCATAGTATACAAGAACTCAGTAGATCGCAGTAGTCCACCGCAATGCAGTGTATCATACAGAAGTCAAGGGCGTCCTAACGCAAACTGCCATACCCTACCCTAACCGCACGTAGCCCAACTGAGCGTAACGTGCCGAGACCACTATTGCTGGCTCTCCTGCGGCCAAGCTAAACAAATTAGAGCGCACTAGAACGCAGAAGTACATCGAATAGCAGTATATAGCCCAATAGTTGAGGCTACCCTATCCTACACTAACCAAACGTAGCTTAACCGAACGTATCATAACTAAACCTAACGTACCGAGACCACCATTGCTGGAAACCCCAGAGCTAAGGAGAATATGCTTGAGCGCAGTAGCGCGCACAGAGCCACTTTACAGCAGGGTATAGGACAAAGGTCAAATGTATTCCAACCGAACCTATCCGAACCTAACCTAGCCAAACATGCAATAACTATACCTAACGAGCCGAGAGCACTATTTTTGGCTTCCCCAGTGCAATGGAGAGCATACTAGTCTGCAGTAGAGCGCAGAAGTTCACCAAACAGTAGTGTATGGTACAAGAGTCCAAGCCATCATGACCCAACCTGACGCAAACTAGCCAAACCAAACGTAACCGAACTCAATCAATCGTGTCATGAGCACTATTGCTGACCACATCAGGGTCGGGCAGAGTATAGTAGAGCGATGTAGAGCGCAGAATTCCACCGAATAGCAGCGTATCGCGCAAAAGACGAAGTGATCCGCTCCTGGCCCAAAAAAACGTAGCCTAACACAATATAACGTGACAAGACTATTATTGTTGGCCTCCCAAGGGCGAAGCAGAGCATATTAGAACAACGTAAGGCGCAGAAATCGACCTATGAGTGACGTACAGCGCAAAAGTTTAAGCTATCCAATCCTAACATAGCCAAACGTGACATAACCAGACATAGCTTATCTGAACGTAACGTGACGAGACTACTATTTCTGGCATCCCCAGAGCCATGCAGAGCATATTAGATCTATGTAATGCACAGAAATCCACCAAATTGCAGTGCACACCACAAAAGTATAAGATACCCTAACCAATCAGCCTACCATGTCCTAAGCGAACGCAACATAACTCAATGTAACGTGACGGGACCACTATTGCTGGGCTTCCCAGTGCCAAGGCTAACACTCTAGAGCACTGTAGATCGCTGAAATCTGCCGAGTAGCGGTGTATAGCATAAAAGTCAAAGCTATCTCCAGCGAACCAAACCCAGCGTAATATAGCCAAGCGTAAACTAACGCAACATTACGTGCTGCGATAACGGTTGCTGGCCTCCCGTGAGCCGTGCAGAACTTATACCTGTATAGTAGGAAGCAGATATCCATAGTA
>NW_016921346.1:2202-2699 GCF_001483705.2 Eufriesea mexicana
CATAAGGTGCCGAGACTACAATTGCTGGCAACCCGAGAGCCAACCGGAGCATATTAGAGCGATGCAGAGCGCAGAAATCCACCGAAAAGCAGTGTATAGCGAAAAGGACAGAGGTATCCCGTCCTAACCAAGTCAAACTTAACAGAAGCTAACGGAACCAAACCCAACCGAACGCGCCGGGGACACAATTACTGGCCTCATCAGAGCAAAGCAGAGAATATTCGATTACAGAAGAGTTCAGCGATCCGCCGAATAGCAGTGTATAGCACATAAGTTAAAGCTATCCTTGCCTAAACTAACCAAACGCAACGTAAGCAACCGCAACCTAACACAACCTAACGTGCCAAGACCACTATTACTGAGTTCCCCAGGGAAAAGCAGAACATATTATAGCACAGTAGAGTGCACAAGTACCCCGAACATCTGTGTATGGCGCAAAAGCAAGGCCATCGTTTCCTAACCTAACAAATCGTAACACAACCAAACGTATCATTTCT
>NW_016921347.1:0-571 GCF_001483705.2 Eufriesea mexicana
CATAAATCCATCCAACAATCCATCAACCCATCATTACATCCATACATACATCGATACATACATCCGTCCATCCATACATCCATACATATATAAATCCATACGTCTATACATCCGTCCATCCATACATTCGTACATCCATACATCCATACACCCATACATCCACACATCCATCCATACAACCATTCATCCATACATCCATCCATCCATACCACAATCCATCCATTCATCCATCCATCCATCCTTCCAGACATCCTTACATACGTACATCCGTCCATCCATACCTCAAACCATCCATACATCCATCCATCCATACAACCACTCATCCACACATAAATCGATCCATACGTCCACCTTTCTACACATCCATCCATCCATACATCCACCCATCCATACATACATCGAACCATACATCCATCGGCCCATACAAGCACCCATCCAAACATCCATCGATCCATAGATCTATCCGTCCATACATCAATCCACCAATCCATCCATCTATCCATCCATACATCCATACGTCCATACAGCCATCCATCCGTACATACATCCATCGGTACTTCCATCCCTCCAT
>NW_016921348.1:0-250 GCF_001483705.2 Eufriesea mexicana
CAGATTCTATAGCGTTGCAATGGCAATAGCACGCCAATAGAATCTTTCCTCCTTATTTATGCATGATAGTTAGCTCACCACGATATTAGTCGAAAATGTCAACAAAATTGAATTTTCCAGCAAGACACAATAGCAATGCAATGGCTATAGCAAGCCAATGGGATCTACCATCATTAATTATGCAAAAAATATAGCTCACCACGATATTAGTCGAAAATGTCAATAAAATTGTATTTTCCAGCCTCAATCT
>NW_016921349.1:0-511 GCF_001483705.2 Eufriesea mexicana
TGTCATAGCCATTGCATTGCAATAGAATCTGACTGAAAAGTTCAATTGTATTGACATTTTCGTGGCATATTGTGGTGAGCAAACCTTTCAGCATAAATAAGGACGAAAGATTCTATTGGTTTGCTATAGCCATTGCATTGCAAAAGAATCAGCCTGAAAACTTCAATTTTATTGACATTTTCGTCGAATGTACGTCTAATATTATGGGGTGCAAGCCTTTCTGCATAATAAGGTGGAAATATTTTATTGGTTTGTCATAGCCATTGCATTGCAATAGAATCTGACTGAAAAGTTCAACTGTATTGACATATTCGACCAATATCGTGGCGAGCAAACCTTGCTGCATATACGGAGGAAAGATTCTATTGGCTTGCTATAACCAAAGCATTACAACAGAATCCGATTGAAAAGTTCAATTGTATTGTCATTTTCGACTGATATCGTTGAGAGCAAATTTCGTGCGTAAATAAAGAGGATAGATTCTATTGGTTTGCTATAGCCATTGCATTGC
>NW_016921350.1:0-240 GCF_001483705.2 Eufriesea mexicana
GGCAAGTAGATGACTGTATTTGCCATTGGATTGAAGGCGTTAGGCGACCAATTCACCAAGCTACACCAGATTATAGATTTTGAATAGACCTATTCTCTGGCAAGTAGGTGGCTGTACATGCCATTGGATTAAAAACGTTGGGCGACCTATTCACCATGGTATAACAGATCATAGATTTTCAATATACCTATTGTCTGGCATGTAGATGGCTGTACTTGCCATTGGATTGAAGGAGTTGGG
>NW_016921350.1:352-904 GCF_001483705.2 Eufriesea mexicana
CAGATTATAGATTTTGAATATACCTATTCTCTGGCAAGACGATGGCAGTATTTGCCATAGGATTGAAGGCGCTAGGCGTTCTATTCACCAAGCTATAACTGATTATAGATTTTGAATAAACCTGCTCTCTGGCAAGCAGATGGCTGTACTTGCCATGGGATTGAAGGCGTTAAGCGATCTATTCACCAAGCTATGGCAGCTTATGTGTTTTGAATAGACTTCTTCTCTGGCAAGTAGATGGCTGTAGTTGCCATTGGATAGAAGGCGTTAGGCGACCTGTTCTCCAAGCTATAACAGATTATAGATCTTGAATAGGCCTATTCCCAGGTAAGTTGATGGCATTACTTGAGATTGGATTGATGGCGTTAGGCGATCTATTCACGATGCTTTAACAGATTATAGACTTTGAATAGACTGTTTACCTGACAAGTATCTGGCGGTACATGCCATTGGATTGCAGGCGATAGGCTATCTAATCGCCAAGCTATTGCTGCTTATATATTTTGAATAGAATAATGCTCTGGCAAGAAGATGGCTGTACTTGCCATTGTA
>NW_016921351.1:0-2879 GCF_001483705.2 Eufriesea mexicana
CTACTATTGCCGGTCTTCCCAGAACGAACGTGAAAATATTAAAGCACTGTTGTGAGCAGAAATAGACCTTATAGCAGACTATATCACTAATGTCGTACATATTTTCTCCTAACCTAACAAAACGGAACATAACCAAACGTAACCTAACTCAACCGAACGCGCCGCGTCCACTGTTGCTGGCCACACCGGAGCCAAGGAGAAGAGATTAGCAGAGAGAGGAACGCAGAAATCATTATAATTGCGGAGTATATCAGAAAACTCGAAGACACCCAGACCTAAGCCAAACCAACAGTACATTGCCAAACATAGCATATATCAACCCAACGTGCCCAGACCGCTATTGCTGCCCTCCCCAGAGCAAAGCAGGAGATACTAGAGCACAGCAGAGCGCAGAAATCCACCGAAAAGCAGTGTATAGCTCTAAAGTTAAAGCAGACCTGACCAAACTTTGCCCGATCCAACCTAACCGAACGCAACATGACACAATGTAACGTGCGGACGCCACTATTACTGGCCTTCCCAGAACCAAGCTGAAAACATGAGAGCACTTTGGGGTGCAGAGATCCACCTAATAGCAGACTACACCTCTAAAGTTAAAGCTACCCTCTCCTAACCTAACAAACCGTAACTTAACCAAACGAAGTCTAACACAGCCTAACGTGCCGCAACCGCTACTAGTGGCCTACATTGGGTCAAGCGGAGCAGACTAGTGGAAAGGAGAATGCAGAAATCCATATAATCGCAGTGTACGTCAGAAGAGACAAAGCTACCAAAACCTAACCCAAACCAACGGGACATAACCAAACTTAGCCGGGCACTGCCTAATGTACGGAGGCCGATATTATTGCCTACCCAAGAGACAAACAGTACATACTAGAGCAAAGTAGAGCGCCGAAGTCCGCCGAATAGCAGCGTACAGCACAAAAAATAAAGCTACCCTGACCAAACATTGCCTAACACAACATAACCGAACGTAATATGTCGCAGTAAAACGTGCCGAGGCAATATTTCTGGCTTCCCAGAGCCAAGCTGAAAATATTAGAACGCTGTAGGGCGCAGAAGTCCACCTAATAGCAGACAGTGGCACTAAAGTCCTAGCTATCCTCTCCTAACCTAAAGAAACGTAACATAACCAAGCGTACCCTAGCTTACACTGACGTACGTGACCACCATTACTGGTCTGCCCAGAGCCATTCATGATATGCTCGAGCGCAGCAGAGCGCCAAAATGCGCCGAATAGTAGTGTACTGCTCAAGGGCTGAAGCTATCCTGACCAAACAGGGCCTAACACAACCTAACCTAACGTATCATGTCTCAACATATCGTGCAGAGGCCACTACTGCTAGCCTCCAAAGGGCCAAGGAGGACACATTAGTGGAGAGTAGGACGTAGAAATCGGTAAAAGCGCAGTGCATATCGGAAAAGTCAGACTTACCCAAACCTAACCTATACCAACTGAACATAAACGGTCAGAGTCTAACTCATCATAACGTGCAGAGACCGCCGTTCCTGCCTGCCCCAAAGCCAAGCAAGACGTAATAGAGCAAGCACAAAAGTTAAATCCATCCTGACCAAACATTGCCTCGCCCAGCCTAATCGAACGTAGCCTATCTCAACATAACGTGCGGAGACCACTATTGCTGGCCTTCCTAGAGTCAAGCTGAAGATGTTAATGCTCTGTAGGTAGCAGAAATCCACCTAATAGCAGACTATGCCACTGTACTCAAAACTACCCTCTCCTAACCTAACCAGCCCTAAAATAACCAAACGTACCCTAGCAGAGCCTAACGTGCTGCGACCACTACTGCTGGCCTACGCAGGCTCAATCTGACCTCGTTAGTGGAGAGTAGAGCGTAGAAATCCATATAATCGACGTGTATATCTAAAAAGTCAACGATACCCAAGCCTAACCCAGACCAACAGGACATAACCAAACATAGTCTGATGCAGCCTAGCGAGCGGCGAACACTACTTCTGTCCTCCCCATTCCCAGGAAGGGCACATTGGTCGAGAGTGCGATGCAGAGATCCATAGGATCGCAGTGCATATCGGAAAAGACAGAGTTACCCAGACATACACCAAACACTCACAACATAACCAAACATGTCATAACACAGCCTAACGTGCCGAGACCGCTATTGCTGCCCTCCCCAGAGCCAAGCAGGATGTACTAGAGCACAATAGGACGAAGAAATCTACCAAATAGCAGTGTACAGCGCAAAACTGAAAGCTATCCTGACCAAACTTTACGTGACCCAAGCTAGACGAACGTAACCTGACCCATCATGACAAGCCGAGACCACAATTGCTGGCCTTTCCAGAGCCATGCAGAGAATATTAGAACGCAGTAGAGCGCAGATGACGCAGGATAGCGGTGTATAGCGCAGATGTCTAAACTATTCTGTCCAAACCTCACCAGATGTAACATAACCAAACGTGGCGTAGATCAAACTAACGTGCCGAGACCACCATTGCCGTCCACCACAGAGTCGAGCTGAGCTCACTAAAGGACAGCAGGGCGCAGAAGTCCATAGAATGGCAGTGTACAGCACGAAAGTCATATCCATCCAGGCCTATCCCAAGCTAACGTAACTTAATCAACCGTAGCCTGCCCCATCGTAAATTGCCTTGGCCACTGCAGCGCGACTCCCCAGAGTCCCGCAGGGTATAGTAGCGCTATGTAGAGCGAAGAGATCCGCCGAATAGCAGTGTATAGCGCGAAAGTCAAAGCTATCCTGACCAAACCTATCCTAATCTGACCCAACAAGACGTAACCTGACTAAAACTAACGTGCCTCGATCGCTATTGCCCGGCTCCCCAGAGTCGAACAGAGTGGAGTAGAGGAATAGAGAGCGCAGAAATACACCGAATATCAGTGC
>NW_016921352.1:0-308 GCF_001483705.2 Eufriesea mexicana
GTAATTATAGGGATGAATTGATTGCACGGGTGATTTCGGTAATCTGAGTAAACGAATATGCCACATACTTGACAACATACAGGTTGCGAGTGTGAGACTAAAGCCACAAGTATTTTTTGTGTTTTCTCTGTGAGTATCATTTGCATCAATGGAGGACAGTTTAATTGAGAAACGTATTTTCGTGTGATTGGCTGGAGTGTTTTTGTCGAATAGAATTCTTTTACCTCAGACTTTTCGAAAATAACGATATAAAATGGGTAAATTCTTGTTGTTTTGAATTAGTCCTCCAGAATCGAGGTGCAGAAATG
>NW_016921353.1:0-214 GCF_001483705.2 Eufriesea mexicana
AGTGCATATAAGAGCAATCTAGAGCGCAGCAGTCCACCGAACACTGGTGTATTGAACAGAAGTCAAAGATATCCCATTCAAACCTAAGCAACCTCAACATAACCAAACGTAGCCTAACAAAACCTACCGTGCTGCGACCACTAATGCTGGCTTCCACAGAGTCCAGCAGGGTATAACAGAGCCTAGTAGCGCGCAAAAAGCCACCAAATAGCAA
>NW_016921354.1:0-399 GCF_001483705.2 Eufriesea mexicana
TTACCTAATCAAACGTAACATAAATAATTCTGACCTGCCGAGACCACTATTGCTAGCCTGCCCGGAGTCAAGGGTAATATACTAGAGCACAGCAGATCGCAGAAATCTACCGCATAGCAGTCTGTAGCACAAAAGTAGAAGATATTCAAAACCAACCGGTCCTAAGCTAACCTAAACCGGCGTGGCCTAACTGAACATAAAGTGTCGAGACTAATTTTGCTGACATCCCCAGAGCCATGGAGAGCATACCAGACCTGTGTAGAGCGCATAAATCCGCCGAAAGGCGGTGCATGTAGCAAAAGTCAAAGCTATACTGTCCTAACCCACCCAAACGTAAAACAACCAGAAGTATACCAACCTACCTAACGAGACGAAGCCACTATTGGTGGACTCCACAGG
>NW_016921355.1:0-7320 GCF_001483705.2 Eufriesea mexicana
TCCTGAAATCCTATGAAAATAAGTGCGTAGCGCAAAAGACGTAGCTATCGAATCCTGACGCAGCCAATCGAAATATTACCAAACGTAACTTTGCACAAACTAACGAGCCGCGAGCACTATTGCTGGCCTCCCCACAACCAAGCAGAACACACTAGTGGAAAGTAGAATGCAGAAATCCGTAAGATCGTTGAGTATATCAGAAAAGTGAATGCTACCCAATCCAAAACCAAACCAACAGATCACAGCCAAGCATAGCCTAATTCAACCTAACGTGCCGAGGCCGCTATTGCTGCCCTCTCCAGAGCCAAGCAGGATATACCAGAGAACAGGCGATGGCAGAAATCCACCGAAAGCAGTGTAAAGCAAAATGGTTAAAGCTACCCTAACAAAACATAGGCTAATCCAACACAACGGAACGTAACCTGACACAACCTAACGTGCCGCAAGCACTATTACTGGCCTTCCAAGAACCTAGCTGTACATGTAATAGCACTGTAGGGCGCAGAAATCCATCTGACAGCAGACTATAGCGCTAAGGTCGAACCTATCCTCCCCTAAAATAAACACACGAAACATAAACAAACGTAACCTAACCCAAGCTATCTAGCCGCGACCACTACTGCTTGCCTTCCCAGATCCAAATTGAAAATATTAGGGCAATGTAGGGCGTAGAATTTCACCTAACAGCAGACTATAGCACTAAAGTCAAAGCAATCCTCTCCTCTCCTATGCAATCGTAACATAATCAAACGTACCCTACCGCTACGTTACGTGCCGCGAACGCTATTGCAGGCCGCGCCAGAGCAGAGCAGAACACACTAGTGGAGAGTAGAATGCTGAAATCCATTGAATCGCAGTGTATATCAGAATAGTCAAAGCCACCCGAACCTAACCCAAACCGACAGAGCAAGCCCGAGCGTAGTCTAAATCAGCCTAACGCACCGAGAACGCTATTGCTGCGCCCCTCAGTGCGAAGCAGGATACACTAGGTTACAGTAGAGCGTATAGATCCACCGATTGGCAGCGTACAGAACAAAAGAGAAAGCTATCCACCCCGAACTTATCTTAACCGAACCTTTCCGAAAGTAATATGACTAATCATGACGTGCCGAGACAACTGTTATTGGCCCCCATAGCCAAACTGGAAATATTAGAGCACTGCAGGGCGCAGATGTCCACCTAATAGCAGACCATAGTACTAAAGTTAAAGCAATCCTAACCAAAGTTCGCCTAACCCAAACTAACCGAACGTAACCTGACCAAACGTAACGTGCCCAGACCACTATTGATGGCCTTCCCGGAGCCAAGCTGGAAATACTAGAGCACTGCAGGGCGCACTTTTCCACCTAATAGCAGACTAAATCACTAAAGTCAAAGCTATGCTCTCCTAACCTAACCAATCGTAACACAACCATTCGTGACCTAACTCAACCTAACGTGCAGCCACCACTATTGCTGGCCGCCCCAGAGAAAAGCAGTGCACATTAATGGAGTGTATAACGCAGAAATCCATAGAATCGCACTGTGTAACAGTAAAGTCAAAGCTACCCAAACCTAACCCGAATCAACGGAGTATAGCCAAACATAGACTAACACAACCTGAAGTGCCAAGACCGCTATTGCTGCCCCCCTCAGACACAAGCAGGACATTCCAGAGCACAGTAGATGGCAGAAGTGAACCGAACAGCCGGGTGAAGCACAAAGGTTAAAGCTATTCTAACCAAACCTAGCCCAACGCAGCAGAACCGAACGTAACGTTACACGACATACTGTCCAGAGGCCACTATTTCTGGCCTTCCCCGAGCCAAGCTTATAATATTATAGCGCCCTGAGGCGCAGAAATCCACCTAATAGCTGACTATGGCACTGAAATCAAAGCTATCCTTTGCTAACCACAACAGCCATGACATAACCGAATGTAGCCTAACACAAGCTAACGTGCCGCGACTACCATTGTTGGCCTCCCCAGAGCCAAGCAGGACGCATTAGTGGACAGTAGAACGCAGAAATCCGTAGGATCGCACTCTATATCAGAGAAGTCATAGCTACCGACACGCAAACTAAACCAACGGAGCATAACCAAGCATAGCCTAACTCCACCTATCGCCCCGAAGCCCCCATTGCTGCCATCCCCAGAGCCAAGCTGGACATACTAGAGCACAGCAGATGCCATAAAGCCACCGAATAGCAGTGTGCAGCACTAAAGTTGAATCTAGCCTGACCAGATATTGCCTAACCCAACCTAACCTAACGTAACCTAACAAAACATAACGTGCTGCCACCTCTATTGCTGGCCTTCCCAGAGCCAAGCTGAACACATTAAGGCACCACAGGGAGCAGAAATCTACCTAATAGCAGACTGTAGCACTAAAGTCAGAGCTATACTCTCCTAACCGAACCAACCGTAACACAACCAAACGTTACATAACTCAAACTAACGTGCAGATACCGCCATTTCTGCCGTCGCAGGAGCCAAGCTGGACATACTGGAGCACAGCAGAGCGCAGATATCCATCGAGTAGCAGTGTGCAGCTTAAAAGTTAAAGCTTTCCTGACCAAACATACCCTGAACCGACATAACCGAATGTAACCTGACTAAACATAACGTGCCGGGAACACTATTGCCGGGATTCCCAGAGCAATGCTGAAAATATTAGAGCACTTTAGGGTGCAGAAATCTGCCTAATAGCAGACAATACCACTAAAGTCACAGCTACCCTCTCCTAACCCTGCCAACCGTGAAATAACCAAACGCAATAAAACACAACCTAACGATCCGGGACCGCTATTGCTAGCCTACACAGAACCAATCACAACAGATTAGTGGAGAGTGGTACGCTGGAATCCATAGAATCGCAGTGTATATCAGAACAGTGGTAGCTGCCCGAGCCTAACCCAAACAACCGCACGACTTTCAAACTTAGCCTAACCCAACCTAACATTCCGAGAACGCCATTGCTGCCCCCCCCCGGCCAGGGCCGTGCACGACATGCCACAGCACAGTAGAGCGCAGAAGGCGACAGAATAGATTTGTACAGCACAAAAGGTAAAGCTATCCTAACCAAACTTAGCCCAACACGTCCAAACCGGGCGTAACATGTGTCAACATAACGAGTCGACACCGCTATTGCTGGCCTACCCAGAGCCAAGCAGAACATACAAGAGCGTGGTAGAGCGCAGTAATCCAACAAATAGCTGCGTAGAGCACAAAAGTTAATGCTGCCCTGACCAAACATAGCATGGCCCAACATATCCGAACGGAACATGACGCATTATAACGTGCCGAGACAACTATTGCTGGCGTTGCCAGATCCAAGCTGAAAATATTACAGCACTGTAGGGAGCAGAAATCCATCTAATATAGGACTATAGCACTAAGGGCATAAATATCCTCCCCTAACCTAGAGAAACATAATATATCCGAACGTATCCTACCTTACACTGACTTGCCGCGGCCACTATTACTGGCCTCCCTACAGACAAGCAGGACATACTAGAGCGCAGTAGAGCGCAGAAGTGCACCAAATGGCAGTGTGCAGCACAAAAGATGAATACATCCCGAACAAACCTAGCCTAAACCAGCATAACCGAAACTAACCTGGCTCAACATAACAAGCCACGACAAGTATTGCTGGCCTTCCCAGAGCGAAGCAGTACCCATCAGTGTATAGTAGACGGCAGAAATACATAGAATAACAGTGTACACCAGAAATGTCAAAGGTACACAAGCCAAACCCATGTCAACAGGAAATAACCGAACATAACCCGACTCAAAATAACGTGTCGAGAACACTATTGCTCGCATTCCCGGAGCCATGCTGAAAATAGTACAGCACTGTAAGACGCAGAAATCCACCTAATAGCAGAATATATGTCTAATGTCAGAGATATCTTCTCCTAACCTAACCAATCGTAACATAACCGAACGTAACCTAACTCATTCCAATGTGACCCGAGCACTATTGCTGGCCTCCACAGAGCCAATCAGAGAAGTTTAGTGGAGAGTAGAACGCAGAAATCCATAGAAACTCAATGCATATCCGACAAGTCAGAGCTACACAAACCTAACCAAGACCAACAGAACATAACCAAAGACGGCATATTACATCCTAACGTGCAGAGACAGCAATTGCTGCCCTCCCAAGGGCCCAGCGGGATATACTAGAGCACAGTAGAGCGCAGGAGACCACCGTATAGCAGTGTACAGCACACAAGATGAAGTTACCCTAACCAAAAATAGCTCAACCCAACATAACCGATCGTAACCGGACCCAACCTAACGAGCCATGGCCTCTATTGGTGGCATTCCCGAAGCCAAGCAGCAAATAATATAGCACTGTAGGTAGCAGGGATCCACCTACTAGGAGACAATGGCACTAACGTCCAAGCTATCCTCTCAAACTAACCAATCGTAACATGACCGAACGTAACATGACTCAATATAACGTGCCGCGACCACAATTTCTGGCCTCCAAAGAGCCAAGCAGAACGCAGCACCGGAGGGTAGAAGGCAGAAGCCCATAGAATAACAGAGTATATCTGAAATGTCAGAGGTATACTAATCTATCCCAAACCAACAGAAAATATCCGAACATAGCCTGACTCAACGTAACGTGTCGAGACCGCTATTGCTGACCTTCCGGGAGACAAACTGAAAATATTAGAGCACTCTAGGACGCAGAAATCCACCTAATAGCACTAAATAGCTCTAGTGTCAAAGCCGCCAGCTCCTAACCTATCCAAGCGTAACATAACCAAACGTAACCTAACTCATCCCAAAGTGCCTCTAGCACTGTTGCAGGCCTCCACAGAGCCAAGCAGAGCACATTAGTGGAGGGTAAAACGCAGAAATCCGTAGAACCTCAGGGTATATCGGAAAAGTGAAAGCAACACAAACTAAACCCAGACAAACAGAACTTAGCCAAACATAGCCTAACTCAACCTAACGTGTCGGGACTGCAATTGCTGCCCTCCCAGAGCCAAGCAGGGCATACCAGAGCACAGTAGAGCGCAGTAGTCGACCCTGTAGCAGTTTGCGGCACAAAAGTTAAAGCTACCCTAACCAAACTTAGCCTAGCCCAACTTGGCCGAACGTAACCTGACAAGGCATAACGTGCCGATATCACTATTTCTGGCCTTCCTAGACGCAAGCCGAAAATATTAGAGCACTGTAGAGCGCTGGAGTCCACCTAAAAGCGGACTATTGCACAAAGTCGTTGCTATCCTTTCCAACCTAACTAATCTTAACATAACCGCACATAACGTAACTCAACCTATCGTGCCGCGGGCACTATTGCTGGCCTCGTCTGAGCCAAGCGGCACACATTAGTGGAGTGTAGGAGGCATAAATACATAGAATCGCAGTGTACAACGGGAAGGTCATAGCTATCTGAGCCAACCCAAACCAACGGTACATAGCCAAACTTAGCCTAACACAAATCAACGTGACGAAGCCGCTATTCCTGCCCCCCCCCCCCCAGACATACTACAGCACAGTGGAGCGCAGAGGACCACCGAATAGCAGTGTGCTGCAAATAATTGAAGCTACCCCAACCTAACGCAGCCTCACCCATCCCAACCCGACGTAACCTGACTCAACGTTACATGTCGAGAACACAATGCTGGCCTCCCCAGAGCCAAGCTTAAAATGTCGGAGCACTGCAGGACGCAGAAATCCACCTAATAGCAGGATACAGCTCTAAAGTCAAAGATATCGTCTGCTAACCTAGCCAATCGTAACATAACCAAACGTAACATAACTCAACCCAATGTACCGCGAGGACTTTTGCAGGCCTTCACATAACCAAGCAGAGCATATTAGTGGACAGTAGGACGCAGAAATCCTTAGGATCCCAGTGTATATCTGAAAGGTTAAAGCTACACAGACCTAACCCAGCCCATCAGAACATAGCCAAACGTAGTCTAACTAAACATAACGTGCCGAGACAGCAAATGCTGCCCTCCCCAGAGCCGAGCAGGACATACCAGAGCGCAGTAGACAGCGGGAATGCACCGAAAAGAAGTATGCAGCACGAATGGTAAGGCTCTCCTAACCAAGCTTAGCCTTACCCAACCTAACCGAACGTAACGTAACTCAACAAAAATTGCGGTGAGCACTATTGCTTGCCTTCCCAGAGCAAAGCTGAAAACAATAGAGGGCTGAGGGGCGCAGAAATCCACCTAATAATATACTGCATCACTATGGTCAAAGCTATCCTATCTTATCCTAACCAATTACAACATAACCAAACGTAACATGGCGTAACCTAACGTGCCGGGACCTATATTGCTTGCCTTCCCAGAGCCAAGCTGAAAATAAGAGAGCCCTGTGTGGCGCAGAAATCCACGAAATAACAGACTTTAGCACAAAGGTCAAAGGTATCCTCTCCTAACCTAACCGATCGTAGGTTAACCAAGCGTAACGTAACACAACATAACTTGCCGAGACCACCATTGCTGGCTTCCCAGAGCCAAGCTGAAAACAATAGTGCACCGTAGGACACAGAAATCATCTAAGAACAGTCAATAGCCCTAAAGTGAAAGCTTTGCTCTCCTAACCTCCCCAATTGTAACAAAAGCGAATGTAACGTAACTCAGCATAACGAGCCGCGATCAGAAATGCTGGCCTCCCCAGAGCCAAACAGAACACATTAGTGGAGAGTAGAGCGCAGAAATCCATATGATCGCTGTGCACATCAGAGTAGACAAAGCTACCCAAACCTAACCCAAACAAACAGAAGGTTACCAAACATAGCCGAGCACAACTTGACATGCCGAGATCGCTGTTGCTGCCCTCCCCAGTGCCAAGCTGGGCATACTGGAGCACAATGGGGCGCTGGAATCCACCTAATAGCAGAATATAGCAGTATAGTAGAAGCAACCCACACCTAACCTAACCAAATATAAAGCATCGATACGTAACATAACTCAAGCTAACATGCAGCTAACACCATCGCTGGCCTCCACAGAGCCAAGCAGAACACGTTAGTGGAGAGAGGAATGCAGAAATCCTTAGAAACGTTGTGTGTACCAGAAAAGTCAAAGCTACACAGACCTAACCCGAACCAACAGGACAGAGCAGAACATTGCCTAGCTCAGCCTGAAGTACAGAGACCGCCATTGCTTCCGTCTGCAGAGCCAAGCAAGGCATGCCAGAGCACAGGTTTGCGCAGCAGTACACCGAATAGCAGTGTACAGCACAAAAGTTAAAGCTACCCTTACCAAACGTAGCCTAACCCAACCTACCAGAGCGTAGCATGACTCATGGTAACGTCCCGGGAACGCACTAGCTGGCATTGCCAGGGCCAAGCTGAAAGTATT
>NW_016921356.1:0-1400 GCF_001483705.2 Eufriesea mexicana
CTGTAGCCTGTTATAGCTTGGAGAATAGATCGTCTAACACCTTCATTCCAATAGCAAGTGCAGCCATCTGCTTGCCAGAGAATAGGCCTATTCAAGGTCTATAGTCTGTTATAGCTTAGCGAGTAGGTCGCCTACCGCCTTCAATCCAATGGCAAGTGCAGTCATCTACTTGCCAGAAAATAGGTCTATTCAATATCTATAATCTGCTGTAGCTTGGCGAATAGATCGCCTAACGCCTTCAATCCAATGGCAAGTACAGCCATCTACTTGCCAGAGAATAAGTCTATTCAAAATCTATAAGCTGTCATGTCTTGGTGATTAGATCGCCTAACGCCTTCAATCCAGTGGCAAGTACAGCCATCTTCATGCCAGAGAAAAGGTCTATTCAAAATATATAACCTGCTATATCATGGTGAATAGACCGCCTATCGCCTTCAATCCAATGGCAAGTACAGCCATCTAAAAGAGAATTGGTCTATACAAAATCTGTTACCTGATATAGCTTGGTGAATAGATCGCCAAACGCCTACAATCCAATGGCAGGTACAGCCATCTACTTGCCAGAGAATTGGTCTATTCAAAATCCATTACCTGCTGTAGCTTGGTGAATAGATCGCCAAACGCCTACAATCCAATGGCAGGTACAGCCATCTACTTGCCAGAGAATTGGTCTATTCAAAATCCATTACCTGCTGTAGCTTGGTGAATAGATCGCCAAACGCCTACAATCCAATGGCAGGTACAGCCATCTACTTGCCAGAGAATTGGTCTATTCAAAATCCATTACCTGCTGTAGCTTGGTGAATAGATCGCGTAACGCGTTCAATCCAATGGCAAGTACGGCCATCTTCTTGCCAGAGAATCGGTCTATTCAAAATCTATAGCCTGTTATAGGATGGTGAATAGATGGCCTAACGCCTTCAATCCAATGGCAAGTACAGCCTTCTACATGCCAGGGAATAAGTCTATTCAAAACCTATAAGCTGCTGTAGCTTGGTGACTAGATCGCCTATCGCCTGCAATCCAATGGCAAGCACAGCCATCTACTTGCCAGAGAATAGGCCTATTCAAGCTCTATATTCCGTTACAGCTTGGAGAATAGGTCGCCTAACGTCTTCAACCAATGGCAAGTACACCCATCTTCATGCCAGAGAATTGGTCTATTCAAAATCTATTACCTGCTATAGCTTGGTGAATAGATGGCATAACGCCATCAATCCAATTGCAAGTACAGCCATCTACTTGCCAGAGAATAGATCTATTCAAAATCTATAATCCGCCATAGCTTGGTGAATAGATCGCCTAACGCCTTCAATTCGATGGCAAGAACAGACATTTACTTGCCAGAAAATAGGTCTATTCAAAATCAATAACCTGTTATAGCTTGGTGAATAGATCGC
>NW_016921357.1:0-5753 GCF_001483705.2 Eufriesea mexicana
TCCAGCCGGATTCTGCAGCATTTCAGCGGGTATAGCATGCCAATAGAATCCTTCCTCCATACTTATGCAAGGAAGCTAGCTCACCACGTCATTACTCGAAAATGTCAATAAAATTGAATTTTCCGGCCACATTCTACACCATTGCAATGGCTATAGTACGCCAATAGGATCTTTCCTCCTTACTTATGCAAGGAAGCTGGCTCACCACGATATTAGTCGAAAATGTCAGAAAAATTAAATTATCCAGACAGATTCTTCTGCATTGCGGTGGGTATAGCACTACAAGAGGACTTTTCCTCCTTACGTATGCAAGGAGGTTAGCTCACCACTGTATTGGTCGAAAATGAGAATAAAATTTAAATTTCCAGCCAGATTTTATAGCATTGGAAAGCCAATAGCACGACAATAGTGTCGTTCCTCCCTATTTATGCGAGAAAGTTAACTCACCACGATATTAGACGAAAATGTCAATAAAATTGATTTTTCCATACAGATTCTATAACATTGCTGTGGCTATAGCTCGCCAATAGAATCCACCCTGCTTATTTAGGCTTGAAGGATAGCTCACCACCATAATAGTCGAAACTGTCAATAGTATTGAACGTTCCAGACATATTCTATATCATTGCAATGGCTATAGCACGCAAAAAGAAACTTACCTCCTTATTTATGCAAGGAAGTCAGCTCACCACAATATTAGATGAAAATGTCAATAAAATGAGTTTTCCAGCCGGATTCTGCAGCATTTCAGCGGGTATAACACGCCAATAGAAGCCTTCCTCCTTATTTTTGCATGAAAGCTAGCTCACCGCGATATTAGTAAAAAATGTCAATAAAATTAAATTTTCCAAACAGATTCTTCTGCATTGCGGTGGATGTTGCACTCCAAAAGGACTTTTCCTCCTTACGTATGCAAGGGAGTTAGGTCTCCACGGTATTATTCGAAAATGTGAATAAACTTTAAATTTCCAGCCAGATTCTATAGCATTGCAAAGCCTATAGCACGACAATAGAATCTTTCCTCCCTATTTATGCGAGAAAGTTAACTCACCACGATATTAGCCGAAAATGTCAATAAAATTGAATTTTCCGGTCGCATTCTACACCATTGCAATGGCTGTAGTACGCCAAAAGGATCTTTCCTCCATACTTATGCAAGGAAGCTAGCTCACCACGATATTAGTCGAGTTAGTCGAAAATGTCAATAAAGATGAATTTTCCAGCCGGATTCTGCAGTATTTCAGCGGGTATAGCACACCAATATAGTCCTTTCTCCTTACTTATGCAAGAAAGTTAGCTCACCACGATATTAGACAAAAATGTCAATAAAATTAAATTTTCCAGACGGAATCCTCTGCATTGCGGTGGATATAGCACTCCAAAAGGACTTTTCCTCCTTACGTATGCAAGGAAGTTAGCTCACCACGGTATTAGTCGAAAATGTGAATAAAATTTAAATATCCAGCCAGATTCTATAGCATTGCAAAGCCTATAGCACGACATTAGAATCTTTCCTCCCAATTTATGCGAGAAACTTAACTCACCACGATATTAGACGAAAATGTCAATAAAATTGAATTTTCCAACCGCATTCTACAACATTGCAGCGTTTATAGCACGCCAATGGAATCTACCCTGCTTATTTAGGCAAGAAGAATATTTCTCCACGATAATAGTCGAAACTGTCAATAGTATTGAACTTTCCAGCCAGATACTACTTCATTGCAATGGATATAGCACGCCTAAAGTATCCTTCCTCCTTATTTACGAAAGAAAGTCACCTCACCGCGATATTAGCCGAAAATGTCAATGAAATTAAATTTTCCAGACAGACTCTTCTGCACTGCGGTGGATTTAGCACTCCGAAAGGGCTTTTCTTCCTCACGTATGCAAGGAAGTTAGCTCACCACGGTATTAGTCGAAAATGCCTGCAAAATTGAATTTTCCATTCAGCATCTATAGCATTGCAATGCCTATAGCACGCCAATGGAATCTTTCCTCCTTATATATGCAAGAAAGTTAACTCTCCACGATATTACTCGAAAATGTCATTAAAATTGATTTTTCCTGCCACATTCTACAGCATTGCAATGGCTATAGTACGAAAAATGGATCTTTGCTCCATAGTTATGCAAGGAAACTTGCTCACCACTATATTAGTCGAAAATGTCAATAAAATTGAACTATCCAGCCTGCTTCTGCAGCATTGCAACGGCTATAGCACGCCAATAATCAACCCTGCTTAATTATGCAAGGGAGATAGCTCACCATAATAATAGACGAAAATGTCAATAAATTAAATTTACCAGCCGGATTCTGCAGCATTTCAGCGGGTATAGCACGCCAATAGAATCCTTCCTCATTATTCATGAAAGAAAGTTAACTCACCACGATATTACTCGAAAATGTCAATAAAATTGATTTTTCCTGCCACATTCTACAGCATTGCAATGGCTATAGTACGCCAAAAGTATCTTTCCTTCATACTTATGCAAGGAAGCTGGCTCACCACGATATTAGTCGAAAATGGAAATAAAATTGAATTTTCCAGCAAGATTCTATAGCATTGCAATGCCTATAGTATGCCAACAGAATCTTTCCTCCTGATATTTGGAAGAATGTTAGCTCACCACCATATTAGTCGAAAATGTCAATAAAATTGATTTTTCCCACCAGATTCTTTGGCATTGCGATGGCAATAGCACGCCAATAGAATCTTTCCGCCTTATTAACGCAGGAAAGATAGTTAACCACTATATTAGTCGTAAATGTAAATGCAATTGAATCTGCCAGGCACATTCTATATCATTGCAATGGTTAGAGCCCCCCAAAAGTATCTTTCCTCCTGATTTAAGCAAGAAAAGTAGGGAACCACAATATTATTCGAAAATGTCAATAAAATTGAATTTTCCGGCAAGATTCTATAGCATCCCAATGGTTATAGCTTGCCAGAATTATCTTTCCTCCTTCTTTATGCAAGAAAGTTAGCTCACCTCGATATCAGTCGAAAATGTCAATAAAATTCAATTTTCCTGCCAGATTCAATACCATTGGAATGGTTAAAGCTTGCCAATATAATCTTTCCTCCTTGTTTATGCAAGAAAGGCAGCTGACCACAATATTAGACGAAAATGTCAATAAAAATGAATTTTCCAGCCGGATTCTGCGACATTTCGGCGGGTATAGCACGCCAATAGAATCCTTCCTCCTTATTTATGCAGGAAAGTTAGCTCACCGCGATATTAGTCAAAAATGTCAATAAAATTAAATTTTCCAGACAGATTCTTCTGCATTGCGGTGGATATAGCACTACAAAAGGACTTTTCCTTCTTACGTATGCAAGGAAGTTAGCTCACCACTGTATTAGTCGAAAATGTCAATAAAATTCAATTTTCCATACAGATTCTATAGCATTGCAATGCCTATAGCACGCCAATAGAATCTTTCCTCCTTACTTATGCAAGAAAGTTACCTCACCACGATATTACGCGAAAATGTCAATAAAATTGAATTTTCCGGCCACATTCTACAGCATTGCAATGGCTATAGAACGAAAAAAGGTTCTTTCCTCCATAGTTATGCAAGGAAGTTAGCTCACCACGATATTAGTCGAAAATGTCAAAAAAATTGAACTTTCCATGCAGATTCTGCAGCATTGCACCGGCTATAGCACGCAAAAAGTAACTTTCCTCCATACTTATGCAAGGAAGCAGGCTCACCACGATGTTAGTCGAAAATGCCAATATAATTTATTTTTCCCACCAGATTAGTTGGCATTGCGAAGGCAATAGCACGCCAATAGAATCCTTCCGCCTTATTAACGCAGGAAAGATAGTTAGCCACTATATTAGTCGAAAATGTAAATAAAATTGAATCTGCCAGGCACATTCAATATCATTGCAATGGTTATAGCCCGCCAAAAGTATCTTTCCGCCTAATTTACGCATGAAAGATAGCTAACCACGATATTATTCCAAAATGTTCATGAAATTGCATTTTCCTGCCAGATTCTATAGCATTGCAATGGTTATAGCTTGCCAATATAATCTTTCCTCTTTGTTTATGCAAGAAAGGCAGCTCGCCACCATATTAGTCGAAAATGTCAATAAAATTGATTTTTCCCACCAGATTCTTTGGCATTGCGATGGCAATAGCAGGCCAATAGAATGCTTCCGCCTTATTTACGCAGGAAAGATAGTTAACCACTATATTAGTTCAAAATCTAAATAAAATTTAATCTGCCAGGCATATTCTATATCATTGCAATGGTTATTGCCCGCCAAAAGTATCTTTCCTACTTATTTGTGCAAGAAAAGTAGCGCACCACAATATTATTCGAGAATGTCAATAAAATTGAATTTTCCGGCCATATTCTATAGCATTGCAATGGTTGTTGCTTGCCAATATAATCATTCCTCCTTGTTTATGCAAGATAGTTTGCCCACCAGAGTATTAGACGAAAATGTCAATAAAATGAATTTTCCAGCCGAATTCTGCAGCATTGCAACGGCTATAGCACGCAAAAAGTATCTTTCCTCCATACTTATGCAAGGAAGATGTCTCACCAAGATATCAGTCGAAAATGTCAATAAAAATGAATTTTCCAGACAGATTTTATGCTATTGCATTGGTTACAGCTTGCCAATATAATCTTTCCTCCTTGTTTATGCAAGAAAGGCAGCTCACCACAATATTAGACGAAAATGACAATAAAATGAATTTTCCAGGCGGATTCTGCAGCATTTCAGCGGGTATAGCACGCCAAAAGAATCCTTCCTCCTTATTTATGCAAGAAAGATAGCTCACCGCGATATTAGACGAAAATGTGAATAAAAATGAATTTTCCAGCAAGATTCTATAGCATTGCAATGTCTATAGTATGCCTACAGAATCTTTCCTCCTGATTTATGGAAGAAAGTTTGCTCACCACCATGTTAGTTGAAAATGTCAATAAAATTGATTTTTACAACCAGATTCTTTGGCATTGCAATGGCAATAGCGCGCCAACAGTATCTGTCCGCCTTATTTAGGCATGAAAGATACCTAACCACAATATTATTCCAAAATGTCAATGAAATTGAATCTGCCTGTCGCATTCTATATCATTGCAATAGTTATTGCCCGCCAAAAGTATCTTTCCGCCCTATTTACGCATGAAAGATAGCTAACCACGATATTATTCCAAAATGTCAATAAAATTGAGTTTTCCGGCCAGATTCTATAGCATTGCAATGGTTATAGCTTGCCAATATGATCTTTCCTCCTTCTCTATGCAGGAAAGTTTGCTCACCAAGATATCAGTCGAAAATGTCAATAAAATTGAATTTTCCAGACAGATTCTATACTATTGCATTGGTTACAGCATGCCGATATAATCTTTCCTCCTTGTTTATGCAAGAAAGGCAGCTCACCACAACATTAGACGAAAATGTCAATAAAAATGAATCTTCCAGCCGGATTCTGCAGCATTTCAGCGGGTATAGCATGCCAATAGAATCCTTCCTCCTTATTTATGCAGGAAAGTAAGCTCACCGCGATATTAGTCAAAAATGCCAATAAAATTAAATTTTCCAAACAGATTTAAGCAGGAAAGTAAGCTCACCGCGATATTAGTCAAAAATGTCAATAAAATTAAATTTTCCAAACAGATTCTTCTGCTTTGCGGTGGATATAGCACTCCAAAAGGACTTTTCCTCCTTACGTATGCAAGGAAGCTAGCTCACCACGATATTAGTCGAAAATGTCAATAAAAT
>NW_016921358.1:0-621 GCF_001483705.2 Eufriesea mexicana
ATTAGTGAAGAGAAGAACGCAGAACACCATATGATCGCAGTGTATGTCAGAAAAGTCAAAGCTAACCAAACCAAACCCACACAAGCAGAACCTAACCAAACATAATGTAACTCAAACTAGCGTGCCGAGGCCGCTATTGCTGCCCTCACCAGAGCCAAGCAGAACATACTTGAGCACAGTAGAGCGCAGATGTCCTCCGGACAACCGTTTACTCGCGAAGGTAAAAGAAATACGAACCTAGCCCAAAGTGATATAACCTAACCGCACGTAGCCCAACTAAACCTAACGTGCCGAAATCACCATTACAGTCCTCCCAAGAGTCGAGGAGAGTATAGCAGAGCAATGCATTGCGTAAAAATCCACCGAGTAGCAGTCTATAGCACAAAAGTGTATTCTACCCTACAATAACATATCGAAACGTAATATAAACGAACATAGCCTAACCTAAACTGACGTGCCGAGACCACCGTTGCCTGTTTCCCAGCGACAAGCAGAATATACTGACTCACAGGAGAGCGCAGAAAGTCCGCAAATTGCAGTGCAATGCACAGAAGTCAAAGAAATCCTGTCCTAACCTGACTTAAAATAAACAAGTCAAACGTAAATTAACTAAACCTAAGG
>NW_016921359.1:0-1035 GCF_001483705.2 Eufriesea mexicana
GTCAGGTCAGGTCAGGTCAGGTCAGGTCAGTTCAGGTCAGGCCAGGTCAGTTCTGTCAGGTCACGTCAGGTCAGGTCAGGTCAGGTTAGGTCAGTTCAGGTCATGTCATGTCAGGTCATGTCAGGTCCGGAAAGGTCAGGCCAGGCCAGAACAAGTCTGGTCAGGTCAGGTCAGTTCAGGTCAGATCACTTCAGATCAGACCATGTCATGTCAGGTCACATCAGGTCATGTCAGGCCAGGCATGGTTGGGGCTGGTCAGGTCAGGTCAGGTCTGGTTAGGTCAGGTCAAGTCATGTCAGGTAGTCAGGTCAGCCCAGGTCATGTCAGGTCAGGTCACATCAGATGATGTCAGTTCAGGTCAGTTCAGGTCAGGCCAGGTCAGGCAAAGTCAGGTCAAGTTAGATCAGGTCATGTCAGGTCAGGTAAGGTCAGGTCAGGTCACGTCACGGCAGGCCTGGTCAGTTCATGTCAGTCAGGTCAGGTCAGGTCTGTCAGGACTGGTCAGGTCAGGTCACGTCACGGCAGGCCTGGTCAGGTCATGTCAGGTCAGGGCAGGGCTGTCAGGACAGGTCAGCTCAGTCAGGGCAGGGCAGGTCTGTCAGGACTGGTCAGGGCAGGTCAGGTCCGGTTATGTCAGTTCAGGTCTGGCCAGGACAGGCCAGGTCATATATGGGCAGGTCAGGTCAGGTCTGTCAGGACTGGTCAGGGCAGGTCAGGTCCGGTTATGTCAGTTCAGGTCTGGCCAGGACAGGCCAGGTCATATATGGGCAGGTCAGGTCAGGTCTGTCAGGACTGGTCAGGTCAGGTCAGTTCAGGTATGGCCGGTTAAAGTCAGGACAGGTCAGGTCGTGTCAGGTAATGTCAGGTCAGGAAAGGTCAGGTCAGGAAAGGACAGTTCAGGTCAGTTCAGGTCTGGCCAGGACAGGCCAGGTCATATATGGTCAGGTCAGGTCAGGTCAGATCAGGTAGGTGAGGTCAGCCCAGGGCAGGTCAGGTCCGGTTATGTCAGTTCAGGTCTGGTCACATCAGGTCAGG
>NW_016921360.1:0-225 GCF_001483705.2 Eufriesea mexicana
TGTTTGCGACACATCAATGAACGATGCGTGCGTTTACTTTTAAGTAATCATAAGATAGATTCACAGACTAAGTATCATGTGCGCGCTATCCGTAAAAAGGTAAGCTACCTAACTTGCAGCGAATATATATATTTTCCCTTATCCCTCTCGTTTACCGTTTTTTAGTCGTGATTGTTCTTAAGTACCGACTAGCCTACGCGACGTGCTCTCGTGTACTCGATAAGT
>NW_016921361.1:0-230 GCF_001483705.2 Eufriesea mexicana
AATAAATTATTTTATTAAGAGATTTTATTTACAATTTTTTCATAGACGAAAAATGAACACAATCAACAATAATTTAAAAAACTACCAACCATGGGACGAGAATCGAACCACGGTCCATTACCACAGGAATATTCATCTATCGCTTTTAGGCCACAACTACACTTGTAAAATGATGGAAATAAATCTGTAATTACGAAAGTAATGAAACATTAATCGTAAATATCTCAAAA
>NW_016921362.1:0-508 GCF_001483705.2 Eufriesea mexicana
TCACTGATACATATTCGAAAAAATTTCTAGGATGGCAATCCACTGATCCGTTGTCCCTCGATATATGAACAATTGACAACACAGTACTGAGTTCAGCCATCGTCACCGTACTGTATCCGATGTATTAACATGTCCACTGATGACGAGAGTTCCAAAGCAGTTATAGAATAATCAATGCATTGTAGTGTTATGGCGAGATATATTTACGACAAGCTGTACAGTACTTTGTACATACACAAACAGCGCTCGGTAGCGGTTGGAATCATATGCTAACTGATGGTCTATACTTTACTGCAATTCTAGAAAGACAAATCGCAGTTCATTTATCCCTAGGGAAATTATCAATTGACAACACAGTAGAAAGTGCAGCAACCGTCACGGCACTGTGGCCGCTGGAGATTCTTCTTTGATAATTTAAATTCACTAGCCATTCTTGAATAATCATTGTCTAGATAGGTTATGGTTAAGGACATTTACAACTGATATTACGGTGCCTAGCGCAAACATC
>NW_016921363.1:0-1346 GCF_001483705.2 Eufriesea mexicana
GGCGCCCATATAATGGCAGTGTATAGCAGAGGAGTTGAAGCTGTCGTAACCTGACGCAATCTAACCTAATCAAACCAAACGTAGCCTAACTCGAGCTAGGGTGCAGAGACCATCATTGCCGGCCACCCCTGAGGCAAGCAGATAATATTAGAACATGGTAGAGCGCAAATATCCTCCGCAACGCAGTTTGTACTACAAAAGTCAAAGCTATCCTAGCCTAACCTAACAAAACATGACATAACCAATCGTGACATAACACAGCCTAATGTGCCTAGGCCACTATTTCTGACTTCCACAGAGCCAACCAGAATGTAATAGGGCACAGAAGGCGCAGCAATCCGACGCATTGCAGTGTAAAGCACAAAAGACAAATGTAACCGTATCGAACATGCCCTAACCTATCCTAACCGAACGAAGCATAACTCAACGTAACGTGCCGATGCTACCAATCCTGGCGCACACAGAGACAAGATGAACATGTTAAGGCACGGTAGCGTGCAGAAGTCCGCCGTATAGCAGTGAATAGCGCAAATGCCAAAGCTAGCCCCTCCTAACCTAATAAATGGTAACATAACCAAACGTAACCTAACTCAAACTAACGTGCCGCGAAAACAATTACTGAACTCCGCAGAGTCTAGCAGACTATGAAAGAGAAATGCAGGGAGCAAAATTCCACTGAATAGAAGTGTACGACGCGAAAGTCAAAGCAACCCCTTCTTTTTTCTTTTTTCACGTGGGGGAAATCTTCCAAAGTTACCCGGCCACCTTAGGGGAGGGGGCGGGGTTACGTGGAATTTTTACCCACTAAAACCCCCACGATGGCCAGCCCTTCGCATTTCGGTGCGCCCTGGACTTCGCGGCGACGCAATTGCCAGGACGCACCCGCGACGCAACCGCAGTTCCCTCCCGGCGCGACGGGAAATCGCGACCGAAACGATCATGTACATGCGCGCTGGACGGGTCGATTACAGGCTCCCACGCACACACACACACACACGCACACGCACAAAACGCATACCAACGAACCGCAACGCACGCATACCCTGCGTATGCCGCGCGATCATCACGCGACGCCGCGCGCCCGGACCATGGCTTCTCGAACTGACGGGCCCCAACACGCCAGCTCGTGGTCACCCTGACCTAGGCTACAACGGGAAAGAGAGAAGGTCTCCCCGGCCGTAGGTACATGCTCTCTCGCGAAGGAGGAGATCTAACGCGTTAGCACATTTGGCAGTGCGCGCGCCGCCCTATGCGCGAGGAGCACGCGCTACGCTCGCGGGCTCTCTCCGCGGCCTCCTTCTGTAGCATAACCGCCTCGCAGAAGGAGGCCGCCGCACGCCACGCAC
>NW_016921363.1:4626-10835 GCF_001483705.2 Eufriesea mexicana
GACGTGCAGCTACCACTATTGCTGGCCTCGCCAGAGTGAAGCAGAGCATAATAGGGCAGAGTACAGCGCAGAAATCCACTGAATAACCGACTATGCCTAGAAAGTCAAAGCTATCCAAACCTAATCCAAACGCACGTAACCAAGCCAAACGTAACCTAACTCAACCTAATGTGCCGAGACCTCTATCGCTGGCCTCCCCAGAGCATAGCAGAGATTATTATGGCACTGTGGAGCACAGGAATCCGAATAATAGATGTGTTTAGGGCAAAAGTCAAAGCCGTCATAACCTAACCTAGCCCAACCCAGCCAAACCGGGCTTAACCTAGTTCAACCCATCGTGTCACGACCACTATTGCTGGCCACCTCAGAGTGCAGTAGAGTATAGCAGAGAAATTTAGAGCGCAGGAATCCACCGAATAGCAGCGTAGGGCACAAAAGACAAAGTTATCCAACATAACATAACCAAACGTAACATAAGCAAACGCAACCAAATCCAACCTAATGTGCCTAGACCACTTTTGCTGTACTCCCCGTTGCCAAGCAGAACATATTAGAGGAGAGTAGAGCGTAGGCGCCCATATAATGGCAGTGTATAGCAGAGGAGTTGAAGCTGTCGTAACCTGACGCAATCTAACCTAATCAAACCAAACGTAGCCTAACTCGAGCTAGCGTGCAGAGACCATCATTGCCGGCCACCCCTGAGGCAAGCAGATAATATTAGAACATGGTAGAGCGCAAATATCCTCCGCAACGCAGTTTGTACTACAAAAGTCAAAGCTATCCTAGCCTAACCTAACAAAACATGACATAACCAATCGTGACATAACACAGCCTAATGTGCCTAGGCCACTATTTCTGACTTCCACAGAGCCAACCAGAATGTAATAGGGCACAGAAGGCGCAGCAATCCGACGCATTGCAGTGTAAAGCACAAAAGACAAATGTAACCGTATCGAACATGCCCTAACCTATCCTAACCGAACGAAGCATAACTCAACGTAACGTGCCGATGCTACCAATCCTGGCGCACACAGAGACAAGATGAACATGTTAAGGCACGGTAGCGTGCAGAAGTCCGCCGTATAGCAGTGAATAGCGCAAATGCCAAAGCTAGCCCCTCCTAACCTAATAAATGGTAACATAACCAAACGTAACCTAACTCAAACTAACGTGCCGCGAAAACAATTACTGAACTCCGCAGAGTCTAGCAGACTATGAAAGAGAAATGCAGGGAGCAAAATTCCACTGAATAGAAGTGTACGACGCGAAAGTCAAAGCAACCCCTTCTTTTTTCTTTTTTCACGTGGGGGAAATCTTCCAAAGTTACCCGGCCACCTTAGGGGAGGGGGCGGGGTTACGTGGAATTTTTACCCACTAAAACCCCCACGATGGCCAGCCCTTCGCATTTCGGTGCGCCCTGGACTTCGCGGCGACGCAATTGCCAGGACGCACCCGCGACGCAACCGCAGTTCCCTCCCGGCGCGACGGGAAATCGCGACCGAAACGATCATGTACATGCGCGCTGGACGGGTCGATTACAGGCTCCCACGCACACACACACACACACGCACACGCACAAAACGCATACCAACGAACCGCAACGCACGCATACCCTGCGTATGCCGCGCGATCATCACGCGACGCCGCGCGCCCGGACCATGGCTTCTCGAACTGACGGGCCCCAACACGCCAGCTCGTGGTCACCCTGACCTAGGCTACAACGGGAAAGAGAGAAGGTCTCCCCGGCCGTAGGTACATGCTCTCTCGCGAAGGAGGAGATCTAACGCGTTAGCACATTTGGCAGTGCGCGCGCCGCCCTATGCGCGAGGAGCACGCGCTACGCTCGCGGGCTCTCTCCGCGGCCTCCTTCTGTAGCATAACCGCCTCGCAGAAGGAGGCCGCCGCACGCCACGCACCTAAGCACTCCGTCATCCGCGCCACGACGACGGAAAGAGAAAGGTCCCGACCCACCACGCGACAAAGTACCCGGCGCTCGCGAGCCCACGCCGGACATTCATCCAGCGTGTGCTGCGACGTGTCCCGCCCTTCCCCGCAGTGATGACACTGCATCTCACGTTCCCGCCCGATAAGACAAAGGTACTCCCTGAAGAACCACTGCCCGGTTAACACCTGTGTCTGGCGGAAAGTGTGCCGGCTGCCGCTGCGCACCGATGCAGCCAGCACGGGGAGCACAGCCTCGATCGCCCGGTGCCGCAGGCTGCTCGGCTTCCGCAGCCGAGATCGCCAGGCTGACATCAAGTACTGCCGAACACTTCGCCTCGAAGAAGCGGCCCCTTCTTCAGGAGCACCGCCGCCGCCAGCGTGTAGGAGATCGTAGATATGGACCTCCACCACCGCTTGCAGTTCGAACGGCGGGACACCCGCCAGGACCATCGCCGCCTCGTGGGATATCGTAAGGTAACCGCGCACGTCCCTGATAGCCAGACTGCGCGGACTGGCGACCAGGTCGTTCGCCCAGATCGGAGCCCCGTATAGTGCCACCGAGCCAACGACTCCCGTGTAGAGGCGGCGCACCCTCCCGTCTGGCCCTCCGAGGTTGGGTGGCAGGCGACACGGCGCCCCGCCATACCTTCCAGGCGTGGTTCCGGCGCGACAAAATGTTCGTCGAACTTCCAGTGGCTATCGAGGACGAGACCGAGTTATTTCATCCGGTACCGTACCTCGACCGCGACGTTCCCCACGCGCATCAGGGATTTGGGCGGCTTCCCGTGGTGCCGGTCGCAAAACCACATTGCCACAGATACACAGCCACAGCCGCAGAATGCTAATCGCAACGAGGGCCACGCCGCTTACCGCGCGCAGCGTGGCCTCGACCCAACTCGACCCGGCGGCCATCACCAGCGTGTCGTCCGCGTAACACGACAGGCTCAGGCCGCGGGGGAGGGTAGTGAGCAACACGGCGCCGTACGCGAGGCCCCAGAGAATCGGACCGAGTATCGATCCCTGTGGAACCCCGCAGTTTGTCGCCCGCACGACGGTCGTGTATCGCCCGTGATACTCAATCGATTGCACCGCCAAATAGATGCCGATCGCAGCCATCAAGTATTGGGGAACCCTGCGGTACAACAGGGCACACCGGATGGCGGCGCTGGGCAGGGCGTTGCAGGCGTTGGCGGTATCCATACCGACCGCCAGCACCACCCAGCCCCGCTCAACGGCAGCCACCGACATGGTACGAACGCGCTTGTTCGCGTTGATCGTCTACCGACCATGTCGGAATCCGAACTGGCTGACGCTGAGATCGGGACCCACGTCCGTTTAATGCTCTCGGAGGCGAGCAGCTAGAACGCGCTCGAAGAGCTTGCCCGCCTCGTCGAGCAGGCATATCGGCCGATATGCCTTCGGAGAGTTCGGCGGCTTCCCTAGTTTCGGGATCAGCACGAACCTCGCTCTTTTCCAACATGCCGGGAAGCGACCGGTCCTGAGGCAGCTGTCGAACAGCCGTCGCACACGGTCACCCCACGCTTCCAGAGCCAGTGCAAAGGCTCGGTCTGGGATGCCGTCCGGTCCGGGGGCGGTGCTCCTCGCCATCATCCTAACGACCGCACAGCCAACTCCTCGCGTGAGACCCTATGCTCATCGGACCTTCCGACCAGTTCCGACAGCACTGCAGCGGTTTGCTCCCCCTACGCCGCCGCCACCGGGAGGAGGGTGTCGATCACCCGCCGCATGAGCTCGGGGTCGATACACTCGGTCACGGGGGGCGACCATGCCCCCAACTTCGCCATTACAAATTTATAGAGGCGTCCCCACGGATCGCTTTCGTGGGTCGCGAGGAGTTCGTCCCATTGCCGAGATTTGGCTCTGTGAATCTCCCTCCGGAGATCGCCCACCGCGGACCGGTACTCGCGATGGTGGCGCGCGATATTCTCGGCGGACACCGCGCGTCGACGACGCCGCGCCCGGGTGTACTGGCGCCGGGCGAGCACGCAGAGGTCCCGGACCTGCGCGATTTCGGCCGACCACAAGTGCACTGCACTCCGCGAAGGTGGCTCCCACACCCGCGGCATGGCGACGTCTCACGCGCGCGTCATCGCCGCTCTTAACCGCTCCGCCCCTAACCCCGCAAAGTCGTTTTCAAGCCCGACGTCCCGATCCGCCCAGGCGACCACCTGGACGGCCACGGCGATGAGGTCGCGGTCGAGGTGCCCGAGCGCCCATCGCGGCGCGGTGGTGTGCTTCCCGCTTGGCGGTTCCAGACTGGTGCGAGGAGTGACTGCAAGCATCATGGTGATGTGGAGGTGGTCGCTAAGCGTTTCCGCCTCCACCGCTGCCCTCCAGCAGGTGGCCAGCCGCACAGCTGCCGGCGATGCGAACGACAAGTCCACGATGGACGTGCCGTTCCACCGGACGCACATGCTTACGGAGCCCCGGTAGAGCAACCTGTGGTCCAACCCCGCGGCCCAATCATCCAGGGCCTCTGCCCGAGCGTTTCATCGCGGGGAACCCCACGCCATGGAGTAGGAGTTGAAGTCCCCCAGGACCAGAAACGGACGAGCCATGTGTCCACTGAGGAAACCTCCGAGCTCGTCCAGGTACCTCTCGCACGACGAGAGGCCGAGGTTGGGAGAGACGTAGCACCCCACCACGACTTCATCGTTCCAGGAGACCGCCAGGAATCCCTCACCGCTGTGAAGCAGCGTTGGTACGGTTGTCCGCAGTTGTCCCCTGGCGATGATCGCCACGGAGCCGTCACGATCCCCGAACCACACGTCTTGATCAAGGATACGGTACGGCTCTGCGGTAACAGCCAGCCCGACACCCAGCTCAACGTGCGTCTGCAGGAGCAGGTCCTGCGACGGCCGCGAGTGGTTCAGGCTGGCCTCGATCACCATGGACGGCGTGAAAGATAGGCCGTGTGCATGGCCTCCTAATGCCCCCGCCCTTCCTTTGGGCCGGCTGCGGGCCCGGTGTTCTGCCGGTCGGCGGGCCCTCCGCGGAGATGGAATTCGCGGTCGCAGCTTTCGAATTGGCGCTCGCGGGCTCCGAGGCGGATGCGGCGCCTGCAGGCGCCTGGCGTTCCGCGCATTTTGCCTTTGGCGGGCAGCACGCCTTGCTGCCCAGTCGGTGGTTGGATGGGTGGCCGAGCATCCTCAGACACCTGAAACAGGTGTCGCTGCGGTCCACCGCGCTAGAGTATCCGTTCCTTGCGTGACCGAACGCAAGGCATCGGAAACACCGGAGGCGCCGTGCCTCCAAGGCTACGGCACGGGCCGAAGTCCAGCCGAATCGGAAACACTGGAGGCGCCGTGCCTCCAAGGCTACGGCACGGGCCGAAGTCCAGCCGACGCGGATCTGCCCGCAATCGACGGCCTTTCCGGCTGCCGCGAGGGGACACTGGGCCCATACGGAGCCCAGACCCGAAGCGGAAGACCAGACCACACCGGTTCTTATTTCCGCCTCGGTGCAATCACCGACCCTGGCCAGGGCAGCGGCCACCGCGCGGGGAGTGACAGAGTCGTCGGGCCCTGACCCTCAGCTCCGCTTTTTTGGTGGGAACCGCGACCCGCATTCCGGTTCCCTCCAAGACTTCGCTTATTCGCCCGGCGAGAGCGGCGTCTGGCTGTGCGCCCTCGGGTCCTCCGATCTCCAGCAGGAGACCGCCGGAATTGGCCCGACGGGGGTGCAAGTCCTCGATCCCGAGGTCGGCGAGATTTATCTTTCCCCTTGCAGCGGAGATGGCCACCGCGCAAGGGAGACTCGACCCCTCGGGTACCCATACCTCGACGGCGGTCCGCGATGGCCGCCGCTTAAGGATGGGGCCCTGCTTATCGCCGCTCTTCTTCTTGTCGTGACAGTGCATCGCTCCGATCTTCGCGGGAGTCACGGGAACAGCGCGGGCGGAGCTCGTACCCGAAGAGCGGCGCCCCGTCTTACCGACGGCTCCCTTTGGCGCACTCGTGGGCATCCTCGGGGTAGTTGCGCGACTGCGGCCGCCTGCTGCGGCGCTCGCTTCTCGCGCCAAGTCACTCAAAGCTATCCTGTCCTGACCTATCCTAACCTAATATAACTGAAAGTAATCTAAAATTACCTAACGCACCGAGTCCACACTTGCTGGCCTCACCTAAGCCGAGCAGAATATGATAGAGCAAAGTAGATCGCCGAAAACTAACAAATAGCAGTGCATAGCACAAATGTCGGAGACATCCTGCCCTAACCTAGCATAGTCGTCGTAACCAATGGATAAA
>NW_016921364.1:0-1914 GCF_001483705.2 Eufriesea mexicana
TTGCATGGCCTGGCCTGACCTGCACGGACCTGACATGAACTGACTGACCAGACCTGACCTGACGATACCTGACCTGACCTGACATGAACTAACTGACCTGACCCGACCGGACATGACCAGACCTAACCTAACGAAGCCTAACCTAAGCTGACCTATCCAAACCAAACCTATCGTAAGCAAACCTAACCTAGCCTAACCTAAGATAACTAAACATGACCTGACCTCACCTGTCCTGACGTGACTTGACTTGACCTGACCTTACCTGGCCTGACATAGCCTGGCCTGATGTGACCTGATATATCCTTCCCTGACCTGACCGAACCTGACCTCTCCGGACCTGACCAGACCTGACTTCACAAGACCTGACCTGGCATAGCCTGACCCGACCTGGAATATCCAGACCTGCCCTTACCTGAGCTGACCTGATCTGTCGTGACCTTATCTGGCCTGGCCTGGACTGACGTGTCCTGATATGACATGACGTATCCTGACCTGGACTGGCCAGACATGGACTGGCCTGGCCTGACCTGCACTGACCTGGCATGAACTGACTCACCTGACCTGACCTGAACTGACCTAACCTAACCAAACCCAACTAACCCAAACTTTTCCTAACCTAACGTAACGAAACCTAACCTAACATGACCTAACCTAACCTAGCTAACCTAGCTTAACCAAACCTAACATAACCTAACCCAAACAATTCTAACCTAACGTAATTAAACCTAACCTAAGCTCATCTATACTAACTTAACCAATCGTAAGCTAACCTAACCTAACCTAACCTAAGATAACGTAACCTGACCTGACCTGACCGGACCTGATCAGACCTGACCTAATTTGACCTAACCTAACCTAACCTAACATATAATATCTTAACTTTGTAAAACCTATCCTAGCCAAACCTACCCAAGCTTTAGCAAACCAAACATAACCAAACCCAACCTAACCAAACTTTCCCTAACCTTACACAACGAAACCTAACCTAACATGACCTAACCTAACCTAGCTAACCTAGCTTAACCTAAGCTAACATAACCGAACCCAACCGAACCTAACCTAAACTAATCAAACCAAACCTAGGCTCACCTATCCTAACCTAACCTATCGTAAGGTAACATAACCTAACCTAACCTAACGTAACCTAGCCTGACCTGACCTAACCTGACTTGACCTGACCTTACCTGGCATGACATGTGCCTGGCCTGATGTGACCTTGCCTATCCTGGCATGACCCGACAGGACCTGATCTCTCCTGACCTGACCTGACCTGACTTCACCTGACCATACCTGACCTAACGTGACCCGACCTGGAATGTCCGGACCAGCCCTTAACTGAACTGACCTGACATGTCGTTACCTTATCTGGCCTGGCCTGGACTGATCTGACCTGTCATGACATGACCTAACCTGACCTGGACTGGCCAGACATTGCCTGGCCTGACATAAACTGACTGACATGACCTGACCTGACCTGACCTGACCTGAACTGACCTGATGTGACATGTCCTGTCCCGACCGGACCTGACCTGCCCTGAGACGACCAGACTTCACCAGACCTGAATTCACCTGACCCGACCAGGAATATCCTGACCTGCCCTTACCTGAACTGACCTGACCCGTCGTAACCTCATCTGGCCTGGCCTGTCCTGATCTGACCCGACCTGACTTGACCTGACCTGACCTGACCTGACGTGGCCTGACATTGCCTGGTCGTACCTGACCTGACCTGACCTGACCTGACCTGACCCGACCAGACTCGACATGACCTGGCCTGACATTGCATGGCCTGACCTTACCTGCACTGACTTAATATGAATTGACTGAGCTGACCTGACCTGTCCTGACCTTACCTGACCAGACTTGACATGACCTGGCCTGACATTGCATGGCCTGGCCTAACCTGCACTGACC
>NW_016921365.1:0-916 GCF_001483705.2 Eufriesea mexicana
CATTGGATTGAAGGCTTTATGCGATCTAATCGCCAAACTATAACAGATTATATATTTTGAATAGGCCTATTCTCTGGCAAATAGATGGCTGTACCTGCCACTAGATTGAAGGCGTTAGGCGATGTATTCACCCAGCTATAGCAGCCTATATATCTCGAATATAAATATTCTCTGGCAAGTAGGTGGCTGTACTTCCCATTGGATTGAAGGCGTTAGGCGATCCATTCTCCAAGCTATAACAGACTATAAATTTTCAATAGACCTATTCTCTGGCAAGTAGATGGCTGTACTTGCCATTGGATTAAAAGCGTTGTGCGACCTGTTCGCCAAGCTATAACAGGTTACAGATTTTGAATAGACCTATTCTCTGGCAAGTAGATCGCTGTACTTGCCATGGGTTTGAAGGCGCTAGGCGTTCTATTCACCAAGCTATAACAGATTATATATTTTGAATAGACACATTCTCTGGCATGTTGATGGCTCTACTTTCCATTCGATTGAAGGCGTTAGACGATCTGTTTACCAAGCTATAACATGTTATAGGTTTTGAATAGACCTATTCTCTGGCAACTAGGTGGCTGTACTTACCATTGGATTGAATGCCTTAGGCGATCTATTCCCTAAGCTATAACAGACTGTAGATTTTCAATATACCTATTGTCTGGCAAGTAGATGGCTGTACTTGCCACTGGATTGAAGGCGTTGGGCGACCTGTTCACCAAGCTATAACAGAATATAGATTTTGAATAGATATACCATCTGGCAAGTAGGTGGCTGTACTTGTCATTAGATTGAAGGCGTAATGCGATCCATTCTCCAAGCTATAACAGACTATAGATTTTCAATAGACCTTTTCTCTGGCAAGTAGATGGCTGTACTTGCCACTGGATTAAAAGCGCTGGGCGACCTATTCACC
>NW_016921366.1:0-643 GCF_001483705.2 Eufriesea mexicana
CGTTTGTTTGTGTTAGGTTGCGCTTGGTTAGCTTAGGTTAGCTTGCGTTTGGTTAGGATGACACCGACTTTTGTGCTACACGCTGCCATTGGTTGATTTCAGCCTTCTACTGCTCTCTAATTTTTTCTGCTAGGCTCTCGGAAGTCCAGCAGTAGTTGTGGCGGCGCTTCGGGTTGTGTTTGGTTTTGTTCGGTGGTGTTACGATTGGTTAGGTTGGGACAGGATACCTTAGTCTTATGTGGTACATACTGCTTTTCGATGGAAAAAAAAACTCCGCTCTACTGCGCTCTAATATCCTATGCTTTGTTCTGGAGAGGCCAGAAATAGTGGCCGCCGCATGTTAGGCTGGGTTACGTTAGGTTTGGCCAGTTTATGTTACCATGGGTAAGGTATGGATTCCTTTGATTTTTCAGCTATACACTGCGATTCTATGGATCTCGGAGCACTACTCTCCTCTAGTATGTTCTGCCTGGCCCAGGGGAGGCCAACAAATGTGGCCGCGTCAAGTTAGGTTGAGCTAAATTACGTTTGGTTAATTTACGCTTGGTTAGGGTAGGAAGGGATAGCTTTGACGCGTTGACACTTCTGCTCCCTACTGCGCTCTAATGTGCACTGCTTCGCCTTGGGGAGGACTGCAATGGTG
>NW_016921367.1:0-879 GCF_001483705.2 Eufriesea mexicana
GCCCTTCTGTGCTCTGCTGTGTTGTGGTTAGTCCTGGGAATGCATGCAATATTGGTCTCGGCAAGTTAGGTTGTGTTATGTTACGTTTGGTTAGTATATGTTGTTTTATTTTAGTAAGGGTAGCTCTGTCTTTCGCGTTATCCACTGTTGTTCGGTGGATTTCTGCGGTCTACTCCGCTCTACTATATTCCGCTAGGCCCTGGGGAGGCCGGAAGTAGTGGCCGCGGCACGTTACGGTGACGTAGGCTACGTTTGGTTAGGCTATGCTAGCTTGGGTTAGGTCTGGATACATATGACTTTTGTATTGTACACTGTGATACTATGGACTTCTGCGCCCTACTGTCCTCTTGTAAGGTCTGCTCTTCTGTGTGGAGGCCAACAATAGCGGTCGGGGTACGTTAGGTTGTGCTATGTTACTTCTGGCTATGTTAAGATTGGATGTATTAGTAGAGGACATCTGCGACATTTATGCTATACACTGCTATTCCCTGGATTTTTGTGCTCTAATGTGCTCTAGTATATTCTGCTTGGCTCCGGGGAGGCCAGTAATAGTGTTCTCGGCACGTTAGGTTGGGTTATGTTACGTTTCGTTAGGTTAGGTTAGAAGGGTTCGATAAGGATTTCTTTGACTCTTGTGCTATACAATGATATTTGTTGGATTGCTGCGGCCAACGTTGTTCTGCTACACTCCGCTCTACTCCGGGACCTACTCCGGGCTCGGGAGCAATAGTGGCCGTGGCACCATAGGTTGCGTGTGGTTATATTTGGCTAGGTAAAGTTAGCTCAAGTTTGGTTACGATGGCTTTGACTTTTGTACCATACACTGCTTTTCAGTGGATTACTGTGATCTAAATTGCTCTACTATGTCCTGCTTGGCCC
>NW_016921368.1:0-539 GCF_001483705.2 Eufriesea mexicana
TACTCTGTGGAGGCCAGTAATGGTGGTCTCGGCACGTTAGGTTGAGTTATGCTACATTTCTCTAGGCTACGTTGGCCTGGGTTAGGTTCGAATAGCTTTGTTTTCCAGGTTGTAGACTGTTATACAATGGAATTTTGTGCTCTGCTGTGTCCTACTATGCTCTGCTAAAATCTGGGAGGGCAGCAGTAGTAGTCGCGTCACGTTACTTTGTGTCATGATAGGTATGTATATGTTACGGTTTTCTAGGTTAGGGAAGAGTAGCTTTGACTTTCGTGCTATACACAGCAGTTCGGTGTATTCCTGCGCTCTGCGGTGGACTAATAAGTTCTGCTTTGTTCTGGGGAGGTCGGCAATGATGGTGTAGGCAAGTTAGGTTGCATTAACTTCGTTCGGAAATGTTAAGTTTGATCATGTGAGTATACCATATCTTTAACTTTTGTGCTTCACGCTGCTATTCGGTGGATATCTGCGCTCCCCATTGCTCTACTGTACTCTGCTCGACTCTGAAGAAGCCAGTAATAGCGGTCTCGTATCGTCAG
>NW_016921369.1:0-646 GCF_001483705.2 Eufriesea mexicana
TTTCCTCCTTATATATACAAGAAAGTTAGGTAACCACGATATAAGTCGAAAATGTCAATAAAATTGAATTTTCCAGCTAGATTCTATAGCATTGTTATGGCCATAGCGCGCAAATGGAATATTTCATCCTTATTTATGAAATACAGTTATTTCACCAGGATATTAGTCGAAAATGTCAGCAAAAATGTATTTTCCAGCCAGATTCTCTAGCATTGCCATGGCTATAGCACGCCAATAGAAATTTCATCCCTATTTATGCACGCGGTCTTGCTCACCACGATATTAGTCGAAAATGTCAATAAAATAGAATTTTCCAGTCAGATTCTATGGAATTGCAGTGGGTATAGGGCGCCAACAGTTTCTTTCCTACTTATTTATGCATGAAAGTTAGCTCACCACGATACTAGTCGAAAATGTTTTTAAAATTGAGTTTTCCAGACAGATTCTATAGCATTGCAATGGCTATAGCACGCCAGAAGTATCTTTCCTTCTTATATATACAAGAATGTCGGGTCACCACGATATAAGACGAAAATGTCAATTCAATTGAATTTTCCGGCTAGATTCTATAGCACTGTAATGTCCACAGGGCGCCAATAGAATATTTCATCCTTATTAATGCAATACAGTTATTTCACCACGATAT
>NW_016921370.1:0-599 GCF_001483705.2 Eufriesea mexicana
TCTATTAAAAATCTATATTCTGTTATAGCTTGGTGAATATTTCGCCCAACACCTTCAATCCAACGGCAAGTACAGCCATCTACTTGCCTGAGAATTATTCTAATCAGAATGTAAAAGCTGCCATAGCTTAGTGATTATGTCGCATAACGCCTTCAATCCAATGGCAAGTATAGCCATCTAGTTGCCGGAGAACAGATCTATTCGAATTCTATAACCTGTTATAGCATGGTGAATAGGTCGCTTAACGCCTTCAATCCAGTGCCAAGTACAGCCATCAACTTGCCAGAGATTTGGTCTAATCAAAATCTAAAATCTGTTATAGCTTGGCGAATAGGGCGCCTAACGCCTTCAATCCAATGGCTAGTGCAGCCATCAACTTCCCAGAGATTTGGTCTAATCAAAATATATAATCTGTTATAGCTTGACGAATAGGGCTCCTAACGCCGTCAATCCAATGGCAAGTACAGCCATCTACTTGCCAGAGAATAGGTCTATTCAAAATCTAGAACGTGTTATAGAATGGTGTGTAGATCGCGTAACGCCTTCAATCCAATGGCAAGTACAGCCACCTACTTGCCAGATAATTAGACTATTCAAAA
>NW_016921371.1:0-13502 GCF_001483705.2 Eufriesea mexicana
AGAAATAGTGGTCTCGTCATGTTAGGTTGGGTTATGTTACGTTTGGGTAAGTTACGTTTGGCTTGGTTAGGGGAGGCTACTTTCTTGCGCTGTACATAGATCTTCCGCGGATTTCTGCACTCTACTGTGCTCTAATATTCTCTGCTTGGCACTGGGGTGGCCAGTAACAGTGGTCTCCGCACATTAGTGTGGGTGAAGTTGCGTTTCACTAGGTTATGTTGGGAAGGTTAGATCACCTATCTACGGTTTTTGGGCACTACACTGCAATGGATTTCTGCGCTCGGCTGTGCTGTATTATATTCTGCTTGGCGCTGGGGAGGCCAGGAATAGTGGTCTCGGCACGTTAGGCTTATTTATGTTGCGCTTGATTTACTTATATTAAGTCAATCCCGGTCATGTTATGTTCGGCTTTCGTGCTATACACTGATATTCGGGTTTTTTCTACGCTCGGACGTGCTCTATTTTATTCTGCTTGGCCCTGGAGAGGCCAGCAATTTTGGTCGCGGCACGTTGTGTTATGTTGGGCTACGTTTGTCTAGATTAGGTTATGTCAGGTTATGTTGGGATATCTGCGACTTTTGTGCTATTCACTGCAATCTGGTGGATCTCTGCGCACTATTGTGCGGTAGTATACTCTGCTTGTCTCTGTGGTTGTCAGCAATAAAGTTCTCGACATGTTAGGTTGTGTTTGTTTGCGTTGGATATGTTACGTTTGGCTTGGTTAGGATAGCATAGATAGGCACCCGTGGTATGGACTGCTATACTCCGACTTCTGCGCTCCACTACGTTCTAATATTTTCTGGTTGGCTCCGAGGTGGCCAGTAATAGTGGTCTCGGCACGTTAAGTTGCGTTATGCTACGTTTCGTTAGGGTGGGTTGGGAAGGCTTGGTTAGGATTTTTCCACTTTTGTACTATACGCTGCCCTCCGGTGGCTTTCTGCCCTTTACATTGTTCTACTATATTCCTCTTGTCCCTGGCGATGCCAGCAGCAGTGATCGCTGTTTTATGTTCGGCTATGCTACGTTTGGTTGTGGTGAGTTGGGCCAGGTTAGGTTAGGATACCCTCGACTTCTGTAGCATACACTGCCATGCGGCGATTTCTGCACTCTATATTGCACTACTCTACCCTGCCGGGCTCTGGCGAAGCGAGCAATAGCGGTCGCGGCATGTTAGGTCTATGTAGGCTACGTTTGGCTTGGTTAGATTTGGTTTTGTATTGCAACGGTAACCTTGACGTCGTGCTATACACTGTTATTCGGTATATTCCTCTGACCTACTGTGTTCTAGTGAATTCTGCTTGACTATGAGGTAGACAGGAGCAGCGGTCGCTGTGCGCTATGTTGGGATATGCAGCCACACGTTAGGTCGGGAAGGGATTGTTATGCTAGGTTATCTACGGCTCTTGTGCTACTCACTCCAATACGGTACATTCCTGCGCTCTACTGTGCTCTAGTACATGCTGCTTGTCTCTGTGGGGGCGTGCACTAGTGGTTTCATCATGTTAGGTTGAATTATGTTACGTTTGGATATGATACGTTCGACTAGATTAGGATACGCTACTCTGACTTTAGCGTTATTCACTGGTATTCAGAGGATTTCTGCGCTCTAATGCGCTCTAATATCCTCTGCTTGGCTCTGGGAGGCCAGCAGTGTTTGTCTCGTCGGATTATGTTGTATGATACTACGTTTGGATGGGTTAGGTTAGGCCAAGCTCTGTGAGGTTTTCTTTGTCTTTCGTGCTATACACTGCTATTCAGGGGATTCCTGCGCTCGCCTGTGCTCTTCTATATTGTGCTAGCCGCCGGGGATGCCAGCAGCAGTGGTCGCTGTACGCTCTGCTGTGTTAGGATACGTTCGGCTATGTTACGTTAGGCCATGTTATGTCAGGTTATCTACGACTTATGTGCTATTCACTGCTAACGGCGTATTTTTCCTCTATACCTTGCTCTGGTGCATTAATCTTGCCACCGTCGACGCGAGTTATGGTGGTCTCGTCAAGTTAGGTTGAGTTATGTTACGTTCGGGCATGTCACGTTTGGCTATATTATTATACGCTACATTGACTTTTGCGCTTTGCAATGCTATTCGGTGGATTTCTGTGCCCTACAGCGCCCCAGTATGTTCTGCTTTGGTCTGGGGAGGCCAGCAATAGCGGTGCCTTCGTGTTAGTTTTGGTTATGCCCCGTTTTGCTAGGGTAGGGTAGGAATGCAGTGTTAGGATATCTTTGGCTTTTGTGCCGTACACTGCTATTCGGTGGATTTCTGCGCTATACCCAGCTCTATTATACCCTGCCCGACTCCGGGGAGGCGAGCAATAGTGGCCTCGGCACGTTGTTTTTTGTTAGAACATGTTTGGTTATGTTAGGTTGCGATTAGTTTGGTTAGGGTACCCTTGACTCTCGAGGCATACACTTCTTTCAGGTGGATTTCTCCGATCCACTCTGCTCTACTACATCATGCTTGTGCCTGGGGAGGCCTGGAGTAGTGGTCGCGGCACGTTACGCTCTGCTATGCTACGTACTTTTAGGTTAGGTTGGGTCAGGTTGGGATAGGGTATCTTCAACTTTTGCCATATACAATGCTATTCGGTGGATTTCTGCGCCCAACATTGCTCTATTATACTCCGCTCGCCACCGGGGAGGCGAGTGATAGAGTCCGAGGCACGAAGCGTTGAGTTATGTTACGATTGGTTTGGTTAGGTTAGGCTGGTTTGGTTAGGATGCCTTCGACTTTCGTGCTATATACTGCAATTCGGTGGATTTCTGCGCTCTACAGTGCTCTAGTATGTCCTCCTTGGCTCTGAGGAGGGCAGCAATAGCGATCTGGGCACAAATCTGTGATCTACTTCCCACTAATGTGTTCTTCTTGGCTTCAGGGAGGCCTGCCATAGTGGTGGCGGCACGTTGTATTCAGTCACGTAACGGTCGCTTATGGTTTGTTAGGACAAGTTTGGTCTGGATAGCTTTAACTATTGTGCTGTACACAGCTATACGTTAAATCTCTGCGCTCTACTGTCCACTAGTATGTCCCGCTAGGCTTTGAGGGGAGAGGGCACGCTTGGTTGGTTAGGTTACGTTTGGTTATGTTACGATTGGATAGTTTAGGAGAGGATAGCTTTGACTTTAGTGCTATAGTCTGACATTAGATGGATTCCTGCGCGCAACGGTGCTCTAATATTTTCAGCTTGGCACTGGCAAGGCAAGCAATAGTTGTCTCGGCGCGTTATGTTGTGTCATGTTGCGTCCCGTTATGTTGGCTTGGGCTAAGTATGGTTTGCTCAGCTTTATCTTTTGTGCCATACACTGGCATTAGTTGGGTTTCCGCGCTCTGCTGCGATCTAGTATGTCCACCTTGGTTCTGGGGTTGGCAGCAACTGCTGCCTCGGCAGTTTGGGTTGAGTTAGGCTACATCTGAAAATGTCCTGTTCGTGTGAGTTGGGTCCGGGTATCTTTGACTTTTCAGGTATACACTGCGAAACTATGGATTTCTGCGTTATACTCTCCACTCGTGAGTTCGGCTTGGTTCTGGGGAGGCCTGCAATAGTGGTCGCGGCAAGTTAGGTTGCGTCAGGTTACTTTAAGTTATGTTACGATTGGTTAGGTTAGAAGGTGTTAGCTTTATCTTTAGTGCTATAGTCTGATATTAGGCGGATTTCTGCGCCCCGCAGCGCTGTAATTTCGTCAGCTTGGCTCCGGGAAGTCCAGCTATAGGGGTCTCGGCACTTTATTTAGGGTCAGGTTACGTTCGGTTCGTCTGGGTTATGCTAAGTATGGTCAGTATAGTTTTATCTTTTGTACTGTGCTCTGCAATTGGGTGGATTTCTGATCAGCACTGTGCTCTAGTATGCCCTGCTTTGCTCTGCGGAGGGCAGCAATAGAGATTTCGGCTCGTTAGGTTGAGTTATGCTATGATTGGGTATCCTGCGTTCGTTTGGGTTAGCTTTGGGCAGCTATGAGTTTTCTGATATACATTGCGATTCTATGGATTTCTGCGTTCCACTCTCCACTAATGTCTTCTTCTTGGCCTTGGGTAGGCCAGCCAGAGTTGCGCCGGAACATTAGGTTGAGTTATGTTAAGTTTGATAATGTTGCGATTGGTTGGGTTAAGAGAAGATAGCTGCGGCTTGAATGGTATAGTCTGCCATTAGGGGGATTTCTGCGACCTACAGTGCTCTAATGCTTTCAGCTTTTCTCTGGGAATGACAGCAACAGTTGTCCCGGCACGTTAGGTTGAGTTAGGCTATGTTCGGATACATTCTGTTGTTCTGGCTTAGGTCCGTGTAGCGTTGTCTTCTGCGATATACACTGAGATCCATGGGATTTCTCCGTCTACTCTCCACTGATGCGATCTGCTTTGCTCTGGGAAGGCCATCAATAGTGGCGGCGGCTCGTTAGGTTGAGTTCGATAACGTTTGGATATGTTACGATTGGTTAGGTTTGGAGAGGATAGCTTTGACTTCAGTGCTATAGTCGGATAATAGTTAGATTTCGGCTCAACACAGTGCCCTAATATGTAAAGCTCGGCTGTGGAAAAGCCAGTAACAGTTGCCTCGGCACGTTATGCTGTCATGCTACGTTCGATTAGGTTGGGTTGGGATAAGTTTGGATAGAATAGCATCAACTTTTGTGCTGTACACTGCTGTTCGGTGGTTTTCTGCGCTCTCCTGTGCTCTAGTATGTTCTACTTGGCCCTGGGCGGGCAGCAGTGACGGTCTCGGAACGATAGGTTGAGTTATGCTATGTTTGGCTGTGTCCTGCATGTTTGGGTCAGGCTTAGGTAGCATAGACTATTCTGATATACACTGCGATTCTATGGATTCCTGCGATCTGCTCTCCACTAGTGTGTTCTGCTGGGCCCCGGACAGGCCACCATTTGTGGTCGCGGTGCTTTAGCTTGACCTTGGTTACGTTTGGCTATGTTACAATTGGTAATGTTAGTAGAGGATAGGTTTCACTTTAGAGCCAGAGTCTGCTCTTAGGTGGATATCTGCACTCTACTGTGCTCTAATATTTCCAGCTTTGCTGTGGGAAGGCCTGCAATAGTGTTCTCGGCACGTTACGTTTTGTCAGGTTAAGTTCGGTAAGGTAGGTTTAGGCTAAGTTTGGTTAGGATAGCTTCAACTTTTGTGCTGTACACGGCTCTTCGGTGATCTTCTGGGATCTACTGTGCTCTAGCATGTCCTGCTTGGATCAGGTGGGAGGGGGACAGCAATAGCGGCTACCGCAGGATAGGTTGAGTTGAGCTATGCTTGTCTATGTCCTGTTGGTTTGGGATAGGCATAAGTAGTTTTGTCCTTTCTTATATACACAACGATTCCATGGATTTCTGCGTTCTACTCTCCACTAGTGTGCCCAGCCCGGATTTTGGGCGGCCAGCAACTGTGGCCGCGGCTCGTTAGGTTGAGTTAGATTACGATTGGTTACGTTACGATTTGTGAGATTTCGAGAGGGAGGTATTGACTTCAGTGCTTCAGCCTGCTGTTAGTTGGATTTCTGCGCCCTGCGGTGCGGTAATGTTATCAGTTCGGCTCTGGGATGGCCAGCAACAGTGGCCACGGCGCTTTATATCGAGACATGTTACGATCGGTTGGGTTGGGTTAGGCTGTTTGGTAAGCATAGCCTTAACCTTTGTACTTTACACTGCTTTCGGTGGACTTCTGCCATCTACTGTGCCCTGGTATGTTCTGCTTGTCTGTGAGGAGGGCAGCAATATTGGTTTCGGCACGTCAGGCTGAGTTAGGCTATATTTGGCTATGTTCGGTTGATCTGTGTTAGGTTCGGGTAGCTTTGACTTTCCTGATATGCATTGCGATTCTATGGATTTCTGCGTTCTGCTCTCCACTAATATGTCCTGCTTGGCTCTTGGGATGCCAGCCATAGTAGTCGCGGCACGATAGGTTAAGTTAAGTTACGTCTGGTTATTTTACATCTGGTTATGTTACGAGAGGACAGCATTTACTTTAGTGTTATGGTCTGCTTTTAGGTGGACTTCTGCGCCCTGCAGTGCTCTCTAATATCTTCTGCTAGGCTCTCTGTAGGACGACAACAGTGGTCTCGGCACGTAATGCCGAGGCATGTTACGTTCGGTTCGGTTGGCTTAGGCTAAGTTTTGTCAGGACAGCTTTCACTTTTGTACTATATAATGGCATTCGATGAATTTCTGCGCTCTACTGTGTTCTAGTAGATCCAGCTTCACACTGGGGAGCGCAGCAATATCGTTCTCGGCAGCAGACGGTAAGCAGAGTCAAGCTATGTCCGGATATCCCCTGTCTGTCTCTGTTAGGTTCGGCCAGCTTTGCCCTTTCTGATATACACTGCGATTCTACGGGTTTCGGCATTCTACTACCCACTAGTGAGTTCTGCGTGGCTCTGAGGAGGCCAGCAATAGTGTTCGCGGCACGTTAGCTTGAGATAGGTTACGTTTGGTTGTATTACGATTCACTAGGCTAGGAGAGGATAGGTTTGACTTTAGTGTCATAGTATATTATTAGGTGGATTTCAACGCCACACAGTGCTCTAATATTTTCAGCTTGGCTCTGGGAAGGCCAGGAATAGATGACTCAGCGCGTTATTTTGAGTCAGGTTACGTTCGGTTACGTTGAGTTTGGCTAAACTTCGTTGGGATAGTTGTAACTTTTGTGCTGTATACTGCTTTTCGGTGTACTTCTGGGTTCCACTCCGCTCTACTATACTCAGCTCGATTCTGGGGAGGCCAGTAATAATTGTCACGGCATGTTAGCTTGCGGTATGCTACGCTCGATTATGTTATGTTTGTTTGGGTTAGGTTAGAAGAGCTTTGACTTTCGTGGTATAAACTGTTGCTCGGTGGGTTTCTGCGCTCTGCTGCGCACTAATATGCTGTGCTGGGTTCTGGTGAAGCCAGCAATAGTGGTCTCGCCACGTTGATATAGGTAACGTTTGGTTATGTTACGTTTGGTTAAGTTAGGGTATGTTAGCTTTGACTTCTGTGCGACACACGGATATCCGGTGAACTTCTGTGCTCGACTGTAACCTTATATGCTCTGATTTGCTGTGGGGAAGCCAAAGAGAATAGTCGCGTCACGTTAGTTTTGGTGAGGTCACGCTTGTGGTGTTATGTTTGCTTGGGTCCGGTATGGGTGGCTTTGACTTTTGTGCTACAACCTGCAATACAATGCATTCCGAAGGAATCGTGTCATCCAATATGCTCTGCATGGCGATGGGGAGGCCAGAAATAGTGGACCTGGCAAGTTAGGTTCAGTTAGTCCACATTTGGTTTGATTAGGTTAGGAGAAGTTAGTTAGGAGAAGGTCGTGATTTCTTCGACTTTTGTGCTGTACGCTGCTATTTGGTGGCTTTCAGGGCCCTGCTGTTCCAGCATATTCTGCTTGTCTCTGGGGACGCCAGCAACAGTGGTCTCGGCACGTTAGGTTAAGTTATGTTACGTTTGCTTATATTACGTTTGAAAAGGTCGGGACAGGGCGGAGTTCGCTTTTGTGATACAGACTGCCACCTGGTGGATTTCCATGCTCTACATTGCTCTACTATACTCTGCTAGCATCTGCGGAGGCCAGTACTGGTATTCCCGGCTCCTTAGGTAGAGTTTGGCTACATTTGGTTAGGTTATGTTTGCTTTGGTTATATCTAGATAGATTTGGCTTTCGCGGTATACACTGTTATTCAGTGGACTTCCGCGCTCTACTGTTCTCTGCTATACTCTGCTCGACTCTTCGAAGGCCAGCAATAGTGGTCGCTGCGCGTTGGGTCCAGTAAGTCTACGTTTGGTTGTGCCTGATTAAGTTATGTGAGTTTAGGGTATCTCCGACCTTTGTGCTGTACTGTGCAATATGGCGGATTTCGGCGTCCTACGGTGCTCAAGAATATTCTGTGTGTCTTTGGTGATGCCCGCAATATTCTAAGCAATTCTAAGTTTGGTTAGGTTAGGTTAGGTCGGGCTGGGTTACGATAACTTTGACTTTTGTGCTATACACTGCTATTTGGTGGGTTTCAGCGCTCAACAATTCTCTACCAGGCTCTGCTCGACACTGTGGAGGCCAGTAATAGTTGCATCGACAGGCTAGGATGAGTTAGTCTTCGGCTGGTTGTGATTTGTTAGTTTGGGTTGGACATGGTCAGATTTGTCTCTCGCGTTATACACTGTTATTCGGAGGTATTCTGCGCTCTACTGTGATCTACTATACTCAGCTCGAATCTGGGGAGGCCTGCAACACTGGCCGCGGAACGTTAGTTTGTGTTATGTTACGTATGGTTATGTTACGATTAATTAGGTTAGGATATTGTGGCATTAGCGTTTTGTTGAACACAATTACACCAATAAGCCAATAGCGGTGTAGGCAGGTTAGGATTAGTTATCTGTCTTTGGTTATGTTTCGCTTGGTTATGTCAAGATAACATAACTGCGACTTCTGTGATATGCACTGGCATTTGGTGTATTCCTCCGCTCTTCGCTGCTCTACTATACTCTGCTCAACACTGGGGAGTACAGCAACAGCGGTCATGGCAAGTTACGTCGTGTTTGACTACGCTAGGTTAGGTTTTGTTAGTCTGGGTTAGGTTTGGATATCTTTGACTTTTCTGCTGCTCAGTTGGTGTCTATGGATATCAGCGGCCCACTCTCCTCTAATATGTTCTGCTTGGCGCTGGGCAGGCCAGCAATATTGGTGGCGGCACGTTAGGTTGAAGTCTGTTACGTTTGGTAATGTTACGGTTGCTTACGTTAGGATTGGATAGCACTAACTTTTGCGCTAAACACTTCTACTCGGTGGTCTTCTCCGCTCTACTGTGCTCCTATATGTTCTGCTTCGCTCATGGGAGGCCAGCAATAACGTTCGTGGGACGTCTGCTTGAGTTACGTGACGCGTCCCTTGGTTATGTTACGATATGTTTGGTCAGGATGACTTTGAATTTTGTGCTATACACTGCTATACGGTGGATTCCCGCGCTCTGCAGAGCCCTATTATATCCTGCTCGACTCTGCGGGGCCCGGCAATGGTGGTCACGGCACCATATGTTGTATCAGTGTGCGTTTGGTAATGTTACGATTGGTTATGTTAGGCGAGCATAGATTTGACCTTCATGCTGTACACCGATATTCCTAGGATTTCTACGATCTACCGTGCTCTGTATACAATGCTCGCCTCCGGTGTGGCCAGCAGTATTTGTCTCGGCACTTTGCCCTCGGTAAATGTGCGCTTGGTTATGTTGCGCTTGGCTAGGTTAGGATAGGGTAGCTTTGACTTTTGTGCTATACACGGAAATTCGGTGGTATCATGTGGTATGTGTTCCTCTACTATACCCTGTTCGACTCACGATGGTATAGCAGCAGTGGCCGCCGCACGCTGGGACGAGCTATGTTACGTTTGATTAGGTTACGTTAGTCTAAGTCTTGTTAGGATCGCTTTGACATTCGTGCTATACACTGTCATTCTGTGGTTTGCTGCCCCACACTGTGCTCTACTCCAATCTGCTTGACCCTGCGGAGGCGAGCATTTGTGGTCGCGGTACGTTACGTTGTGCTTGCTAAATTAGATTTGGATATGTTTGTTTGGGTTAGGCTTGGGTATCTTCGACTTTTCCGCTTTACACCGCGATTCTATGGATTTCTGCACTTTACTCACCGCTCATATGTTCTGCTCGGCTCTGGGGTGGCCAGCGATAGTGACGGCGGCACGTTAGGTAGAGTTTGGTTACGTTTGGCAATGTTACGTTTGGTTAGTTTACGACAGGGTACCATTGACTGTTGAGATACATACTGCTTTTCGGTGGACATCTACAATCCACCGCGCTCTAATATGCTCCGTTTTATTCTGCGCAGACCAGCAATAGTGGTCGCGGCACTCTAGGTTGTGTTACATAACGTTTGGTTAGGTAAGATTGGTTAGGTTAGGACGGGATAGCTATGACTTTTGTGCTATACACTGCTATCCGGCGGATTTCTGCGCCCTACGGCGCTCTAATGTGCTCTGCTTTGCTTTGGGGAGGACAGCAATTGCGGCCTCTGCACGTTTCTTTGAGTTATGTTTCGCTCGGTTAGGTTAGGTTTGTTAGGGGTAGGTTTGGATATCTTTGACTATCGGAAAATACACTGACATCCTATGGACCTCTGCGTACAACTCTACTCTAATATGCCCGGCTTGGCGTTGTGGAGGCCAGCAATAGTGCGATAGGCACGTTAAGTTTGGATGGGTTAGGTTTGGTTGGGATAGGTTAGGTCAGGTTAGGTTAGGCTAACTTTTGCCTTTCCGCTTTACACCTCTATGCTGCGTACTCCTGTGGTCTACTCTGCTCTAGTATATTCTGCTCGGCTGTGGGGAGGTCAGCAATAGTGGTGTAGTCACGTCAGTTTGAATTATGTTGCGCTTGGTTGTGTTACATTTGGTTAAGTTAGGATAGGATAACTATGACTTTTATGCTATACACTCCTATTCGGATGATTTCTAAGTTTCCCGTTGCTCTACTATGCCCTGCTCGACCCCTGGCGAGTCCTGTGATAGAGGTCTCGGCTCGGTAGGTTTAGTTATTCCACGTTTGGTTAGGTTAGACTGGGTCAGGTTAGGTTAGAAAATTTTTGACTTTTGTGCTATACAGTGCTATTTGGAGGCTTTCTGCGCTCTACTGAGCTCTTGTATATCCTGATTGACTCTGTGGAGCCCAGCAATAGTGGTCTCGGCTCGTTAGATTAAGTCAGGTTGCGTTTGGTTATGTTACGTTTGGTTACGTTGGGATGGGGTAGCTTTGTCTTTTATGCTATACACCGCTATATGGTGGGCTCCGGCGCTGTGCATTGTTTTTATACGCCCAGCATATCTCTCGGGAGGCCAGCAATACTGTTCTCGGTACGTTATGTTTAGCTATGCCACGCAAGGCTTTGCCAGGTTAGGAAATGCCATATTAAGTTATCTTCGACTTTTGTTCCTCACACGGCAATGCGGTGTGTTACTGCGCTCTACTGTGATCTTGTTTGTTATGCTTGTCTCTGGGGTGGACACCAATTGTGATCCAGGCTGGCTAGGCTGGCTCTGGTCGCGCTTGGCTATACTTGATTAGGATAAGTTTCGTTAGGATATCTTTGTCTTTTGTGCTATACACCGGTATTCGGTCGATATCAGCGCAATGCGTTGCTCCTCTAGCATCTGCATCTCTCCGGAGAGGCCAGCAATAGCAGTCGTGACATGTTTGGTTAAGTTAGGTTACGTTTGGTTAAGCTAGGTTAGGTCAAGTTTGGTTAAGGTGGCTTCAACCTTTCTGCTATAAACTGCTATTCGGTCGATATCTGCGCTCTAAATTGCTGTACTAGCATCTTCATGTCTCTGTGAAGGCCAGCAGCTGTGGTCGTCTCACGTCAGGTTCGGTTACGTAACGTCCGCTTATGTAACGATTGGTTTGGTTAGGACAGGGTTGCTTAGGCTCCTCTGCTCTACGCTGTTGTTCGGTGGATTCATGCGATCTAGATTGCTCTACTATACTCTGCTTGACTCCCGGGAGGCCAGAAATGGAAGCCGCGGCGTGTTAGATTGAGTCACGTTACGTTTGGTTAGGATACGGTACGTTAGGAATGGTTAGGGTAGTTTCGACTTTCGAGCTATACATAGTTATCCGGTGCATTAGTTATGCTGCGTTATGTCAGGCTTGGAGAGAATAGCTATGACATTTGTGCCATACGCCGCCATTCGGTGGATTTCTGCGCTCTAGCGTGCCCTACTATACTCTACTCGACCCTGTGTAGGACAGTAGTTGTGGTTGCGGCACGTTATGATCAGTTAAGGTACGTTTGTTTGTGTTACGTTTGGCTATGGTAGGAGAGGATAGCTTTCACTCTTGTTCTACGCACTGCTATTCGGTGGACTTCTGAGCTCTCATAAGCTTTAATTCTCTCCGGCTGTCTCTTTGGAAGCCAGCAACAGTGGCCTCGTCTCGTTAGCTTTAGTTAGTCTACGATTAGTTAGGTCAGGTTTGATCAGGTAGAGTTAGGGTATCTTTGGCATTACTGCTATTCGCTGCTTTTTGGCGACTTTCTGCGCTTTGGTGTGCTCTATTGTATTCTGCATGGCCCTGGGGTCCCAGTAATAGGGGTATCGGCTCGTCAGCCTATATTAGGTAACGTTTGACTTTGTTACGTTTGCATAGTTTAGGAATAGTAAGCTTCGACTTTTGAGCTATACACCTCTTCTCTACGTATTTCTACGCTCTACGTTGCTCTACCATACTCTGCTCTACCCTGGGCATGCCAGTAATGGTCTCCCGGCACTACAGTTTGAGATAGGCTACGCTTGGGTATGTTACGTTTGGCTAGGTTAGGAAAGGGTAACTTTGACTTTTGTGCTGTATACTGCTATTCGGTGGATTCCTGCGCTCTACATAGCTCTAATGTGCTCTGCTTTTCTCTGAGGAGGCCAGCAACATTGATCTCGGCACCTTATGTTTAGTTATGGTATGTGCGGCTAGATTAGGATGGGACAGGTTAGGTTTCATCCACTTTTGTGCTATATACGGCAGAGCTGTGGATTGCTGCGCTCTACTGCGCTCTGGTATATTCAGCATGGAAATTGGGAAGCCAACAGTGCAGCTCTCGGCACTTTAGGCTGAGTTAGGTAGCGTTGGGCTGTTTTACGCTTGGTTAGGTTAGGACAGGGTTCCTTGGACTTTTGTGCTATATACTGCTATTCGGTGGATATCTGTGGTCTATTGTGCTATACCACATTCTGCTTGGACCCGGGGCGTCCAGCAATAGTGGTCAAGGCAACTTATGTTGAGTTATGCTTCGTTTGGTTACGTTACGTTTGCCTAGGTTAGGACAGTGTAGCACTGACTCTTGTGCTATACACTTTTATTCGGAGGGTTTCTGCGCTCTACTCTGTTCTAGTGTATTCGGCTTGTCTCTGGGGATATCAGCAACTATGTTCTATGCACGCTAGAATCAGCTATGCTACGTTTGGGCATGTCATGTTCGGCTTGGTTAGGCTAGGATATTTTTGACTTTTGTACTGTACACTGCGATTCTATGGATTTCTGCGCTCTACCGTCATCTTATACGCTCCGGTTTGATCTTGGGAGGACAGAAACTAGGTCCGCGGCACGTTAGCCTGTGTTAGGTTACGTTTGGCTTGGTTATGTTTGCTTGGTTCTGGTATGTACAGCTTCGACTTTTCTGCATACCGTGCGATCTTGTGGATTCCGGCTCTCTTGTCTCCTCTAATATGTTCTGCATGGCGATAGGGAGGCCAGCAAGAGTGGACTCGGCACGTTAGGTTTAGAATATCTACGTTTGCTAAGATTACGAATGCTAAGATTACGTTAGTACATGTTGTGATAGGGTTTCTTTGACTTGCGTGATATACACTGCTATTTGGTGGCTTTCTGCGCTCTGCTTTGCCCCAGTATATTCCGTTTGACTTTGGGGAGTTCAGCAGCCGAGTTCGCAGCACGATAGGTTAAGTTACGATACGTTTGTTTATACTACGTTTGGACAAGATAGGATATGTTACTTCAGTCTTTTGTGCTAT
>NW_016921372.1:0-223 GCF_001483705.2 Eufriesea mexicana
CGTGCTATAGCCATTGCAATGCTATTGAATGTGGCTCGAAGATTCAATTTCATTCATATTTTCTTACAATATCGTGGCGAGCTAACTTTCTTGCATAAATAAGGAGGAAAGATTCTATTCGCGTGCTGTAGCCAAAGCAGTGCTGTTGAATTTGGGTGGAAAATATAATTTTAATAACAATATCGACTAATACCGTGGTGAGCTCACTTTCTTGCATAAATAA
>NW_016921373.1:0-559 GCF_001483705.2 Eufriesea mexicana
TAGATATCTATATTCACGTGGAAAAATGTAAATTCTAAGGAATTCTAAAATTCCTCTCAAAATCCCCAATACCTCTAAAAATAAAAGGAAAAGAAAAGAAAAAAAGATACGAGAAAATTGAACCTAAGAAATGAAAGTACAGATAGGTGTACTTCCATGGAAAAAAGAAAATTCTAAGGAATTCTATAATTCCTATTAAAATTCCCAATACCTCTAAAAATAAAAGAAAAAAAAAATACGAAAAAATTGTAATGGAGAAATGAAAAAGTACAGATAGGTATATTTCCATGGAAAAAAGAAAATTCTAAGGAATTCTATAATTCCTATTAAAATTCCCAATACCTCTAAAAATAAAAGAAAGAAAAAAAAAAAAGAAAACCAAAATATTGTAATTGAGAAATGAAAAAGTACAGATAGGTGTATTTCCATGGAAAAAAGAAAATTCTAAGAAATTCTATAATTCCTATTAAAATTCCCAATAGCTCTAAAAATAAAAGAAAAAAAACAAAAAAGAAATACGAAAGAATTGGAATTGAGAAATGAAAAAGTACAGATAGGT
>NW_016921373.1:2710-12839 GCF_001483705.2 Eufriesea mexicana
AATTGAGAAATGAAAAAGTACAGATAGGTATATTTCCATGGAAAAAAGAAAATTCTAAGGAATTCTATAATTCCTATTCAAATTCCCAATAGCTCTAAAAATAAAAGAAAAAAAACAAAAAAGAAATACGAAAGAATTGGAATTGAGAAATGAAAAAGTACAGATAGGTTTATTTCTATGGGTAAAAGAAAATTCTAAGGAATTCTATAATTTCTATTAAAATTCCCAATACCTCTAGAAATAAAAGAAGGAAAAAACAAAACAAAAAATGCGAAAAAATTGTAATTGAGAAATGAAAAAGTACAGATAGGTATATTTCCATGGAAAAAAGAAAATTCTAAGGAATTCTATAATTCCTATTCAAATTCCCAATAGCTCTAAAAATAAAAGAAAAAAAACAAAAAAGAAATAGGAAAGAATTGGAATTGAGAAATGAAAAAGTACAGATAGGTATATTTCCATGGAAAAAAGAAAATTCTAAGGAATTCTATAATTCCTATTAAAATTCCCAACACCCCTAAAAAAAAAGAGAAAGAATATTAAAAAATATAAAAATATAAACATTTAAAAATGAAAAAGTACAGATAACTATGTTCTCATGGAAAAATGGAATTTACCATCGTAACTCGGGACAAATCGAATTTTTGGTAACCGAAGTTAACGTGTATCGAGGCATTCGTATGCAGTCCGATACTTTTGAGATCCCGACCAGATTCCAATCAAAATATTCGATGCTATCTGACCCGAAATTTTCGGGTATCCGCATACCCTTGGTCCGGAAATGGATCCTAGAATCCAACTAAGAAACTGGTATGGTGGTTTTGAGCGCGCACTGTAACCGTGGAATGAATTTGGTCAGAAGTTGGCGAGCAACGGGTAAAAACCGGTTGCACGATCGGGAAGCACAGAGGAAAGTTGGAATCACGGAGTTTTCCAAGTTAAGAGTATCCGAGAGATTAAAGTCGCGAGAAAGATTAATGGAGGATTAAGTTGAAACGCGAACGAAAGAATTTTCAACTGCGTCGCGATAAGATAGATTAGCATGTAAAGATATTATTCCTATTTTTGGGATTCTCTTCGGGAAATTGTTATGCAGCTAGTGAAACGAATTTTGCATGGGATAAATTAGCATGTATCGATATTCGCAATGTTTGATCGATTTTTGAGGTTATGAATCAGTCTGAAGGGGTATAGTAAATCTATTCGTTTAGAAATTTTGGAAGAAATATATTTTTAATATTAGGTTATGGTATTACTAGGATACTAATCGTATTAGTAGCACAATTTCCTAGATTTGAAAATTTTTGTCCTATTTTTGAGATAAATACGAAAAATATTGGTAGTGTTTCTTGATAGTACTATTAGGATACTGATAATATTTAAAACACTAATAGCACAATTTTTTAATTATTTTTAATCCTATTTCCAGAATTAGAAATATAATATTATTAATATTTTCTAATATTTCTATTAAAATAGTAGTGATATTAATAATCTTAACAGTAGAATTTTTAAAATTATTTTTAATCCTGTTTCCAGCATTGGAAAGAGAATATTGCTAATATTTTTTAATACTTCTATGAAAATACTAGCGATATGAATAATCCCGACAGCAAAATTTTTTAAATTATTTTTAATCTTATTTCCAGCACTAGAAAAAAATATTATTAATATTTTTACAAGTGCTATTAAAATATTGATAATATTAACAATTGAAATAGCAATATTTCCTAAATTAATTCTATCCTTGCCTTCCAAAAATAAAAAAAAAAATATCGTTTACTGCTCCCCAATAACACCATTTAACATACTACTCACATCAGTGAAACTAATTTCAACCCTTTCCAAATTTCAGTAAAGAAAAACTCCCTTTCATGAAAATCGAAAATTCTATTTTAATGCAATATTTCCTCTAAAATCCGACACCGTAAAATGTCCTTTTTTATGATTTTTTCGATCGTCCTTTCAGCAGTCTGTATCTCTGTTTCAATCCCTATCGGTAGCTGCATATTGCCAGTTTCAAACGTTGCGGGAAAAAATAAAAAAAATATTTGTCCCAAATTTAATATACCCCCCCTTTTTTATCTTTTTTTTTTTTTTTTTTTTTTTCACCTTTTGACGGTGCGTACGTATGGTAGACAGTGTTTTGGCAAAATTGAATTGTCTTGTGAAAGCTTGCGATTGAGTAATAGGTATTCCCTTCCGCAGGGTTTGCTCGGTGAATTGTTCCAGCCACAGCGTTTACGTTCTGTACAGGTGTAATGGAATCACCGGATTTCCCGTAAAGAATTGCCTGGAAAATTGTTTTTATTTACAGGAGAAAAATCGAGTTGCTAGTAATTGCTTTGAGTGTGCCCTAATTACCGAGACGAGGCCGTGGAGATTGAATTTTATCAGTAGAAGGATCTTTAATTGCTAATTGCAGAATGTCATTGGTAAACTAGAACGAGGGATTTTTCTCGTAGGGGAGGCCTCGATATTTGCGAAAAAATATTTTGTAATTTTTTCAGGCAAATTTCATTGTAGGACGAAATATGTAAATTGTTTTGTATTTTACGGCAGGTAATTTTAGTGGCATTTTAGATTGTGTTGTGATAGTATCTTAATTGCGATAAATTTAATTATTGCCAATAATCGGGGATTTTAAATTTCTTATAAAATTATTTTTTAGGCTTCTTCGAGTAAAATGAACGTTTGAATAAATAAATTGTTAGAAAATAGGATTCTAGATATTTAAATGAAATAAAAATATTATTTATTTAATATTTTATTCTTTAATTTAATTCTTCATAAAAATATTGTTTAAACTTCTTCGGGTAAATTGAAGGGTTTAAATAAATAAATTGTTAGAAAATAGTATTCTAGATATTTAAATGAAGTAAAAACGTTATTTGTTTAATATTTTATCGCTTCACTTTTTATTATTTTTTATTAAATATTATTTAATTATTATTTACTATTTCATCTTAATAAATAACATTTTTAAATTGACAAAAATTGTTGGTTTTATATTCATTCTTCTGCAAAGGATGATTAGTTAATAGGAATTATTTTAAACAAATTTTTCAAAATTATGTTGATACACTTACTAGTATTGATTGTGATAAAAGAATTCTATAATTAAATTATGTCATTACATATATAGGATATTTATTATATTTATTAAACATATTCTTCAGATAGTCAAAGATACAAGATACAGAAACAATCGTGTATTCTCATCAAATATTCTTTCAACCCCAGGAAATAAATTTCAACCAGACCAACGAAAATATTTAAATTGCCTTTCATCTCGTTTAAATAAACAATAAAGTGCACCTTTTTTAAGTAAACTCTGTATCTCCAGATATCATGAATAAACACCGATAATACCCATCTCGATCAAAGCTCCGCGATATTTCAATCCTCTGTACTTTCCCAACCCTTTTCCATTTTCTTTTCCTGACCCTTTTTCCTCCTCGGAATTTATTTTACATTCGCATAAACGTTTCATCTTCTTTCGTGCTCGCAGCTACGAAAATTAACATACGACATAAAGGACGAATTAATTCGAATTTTCGCGGAAAAATCGTAGCAGCCGCCATTTTGCGATCATTAAACAGAAACGTCGGCATTCTCGTTTCGCGAGCAGAAATTTTTCAAATTTTACTGCGCGATTCAAAGTCGCGGGTATCTATTTATGCGAGTGGTACGTGTAATCGTATTATCCGGATAATCCGATAACGCGATTATCCGGCAGGAGCACGCATAGTACGGCCGACCCATTATCCAGCTAATATGTAAATACACTCGAGATTCCATGACCTGATCCCTTTGTGGCAATGTTAGTATATTTGACGTTACTTTACTTTATTTTATATTTATTTCATTTATTTTACATTTATTTTATTTTATATTTATTTCATTTTATATTCGTTTAATTTCTTTCTTCTTTTGGAAAATTTGGATTTTTAATCTCCCTTAATCTGCTTTTTTAATTTGTAATCTTCCATTGCACGCGATTTTCATGTTTGTCTGTATTTTTTCGATGACAGTTTTAAATTGTTCGCTCTTTCAGTGTTTTTCCCTGTTTATCATTATGGTTGTGCGTGGGTTGTTGAATCGAGAATTCTGTATCCGTGATCGAATGATTCCGTGTACGCGTGAGAATGAATCTGTAAATCGATAATTTGCAGAATGGAAATTTTTGTCATTGGAAATTTGGCTTTTAATGCGGGAAATTGAAGTTGGAAATTTCTGATTAAATTCTCGGGAATACATTGCTTTTCGAAAATTAGATTTTCCAGAGTTTATAACAATATTCGGTAATTATGAAAATGGTTTAATGCCGTGTATATTTCATTTCGAAATATTGCATTTGGAAAAGTTACAAACTTTTTACATAACCATAAACTCCCTCCGACTATCCTCTTTTTTCGATAAATTTATTTTATGATTTTAGTAAGTAAACCAGCGTAATAGAAAATAAGACCAAAATACATTTTCTACAGATTTTTTGCATTAAATTTTAATTAAAACTCGTTAAATTAAATATCGAAATTTTAGCAAGTTGTTAGAGAATTTTGTAATTTATTTTTCGTAGTATTCCTTTTACCAATTCTTTACAAATTTTGGCGTCTATAACGATGAAACTTTTGATTACAAAACAACCCTGTATTTTTCAACGTTGAAAAGCCAATCGTTTGTTTAGTATCATTTTTCTGCTACCTTTCCTATCGATTTATCGTCACTTTTATTGCGATTTTTATCGAACATCTGTTGACAGCTCCATGCAGATGAAATTTCATTTTCTCCAAACGAAAGTTCGAATTGAAAAATGGAAACATCGCGAGAGTTTTTCCAAAATTCTCTTTCACCCTTTCGTTAGAGATTTTCCACTGCACCATAGCCCGTGCTTTATGTCTTTTCGAAGATGACTATGTATAAAGAAAAAAAATCGCATCTCCTTTTGCATATCGTCATTAACCCTATATTCTTTCGTTTACTCTTTTCACAAATACAAACGTTTAAGGGTAAGATAATTATGCTCGCGTGTTTCTACAAATGAAGCTTTAATCTACATATCGTATGACCTCTGGGTTTCTCCATAATTTTAATTACGTGCCAAGTGTGACTTTAAGATATCACGTAACATTGCGTTAAATATTCTACACGTGTAAAATGATAATAAAAATACGTCGATATTTCCTTCACAAAATTTAATAATTACTTGATTGACATAGAATTAAATTAATAATTATTCTCGATTCTTGAAAATTCAAATTATTTTTCTTTCCATTTGAATACCGAATGAGACGCCATAACAACTTCATTTTTAATATACAAAAATTTCGAAATATCAAAAATATCGAACTTTTGCGTTAAATATTCTACACGTGTAAAATGATAGTAAAAATACGTCGATATATGCTTCACAAAAGTAAATAATTACCAGATTGCCATAGAATTAAGTTAATAATTATTCTCGATTCTTGAAAATTTAAATTATTTTTCTTTCCATTTGGATACCGAATGAGACGCCATAACAACTTCATTTTTAATATACAAAAATTTCGAAATATCAAAAATATCGAATTTTTAATATCCAAGGTGCCGTAGAAATAAATTATTCGCAAGTTACGGTGATAATAATGTGAGAAATATTTCGTAAGAAGACACGGTAGTACTTAAAATAGTATAGGAATTCTTTGCTTCGATTTCTCTGCAAATCGGCACTAAAAGTCCCGATACCTCGTTCAATAGTAGATAATACCATCGATAATAATTTAATTTCACAGAGAATTCTCTTCCCGAGTTCACCTTTCGTGGCTCTCGTGTTCTCGAGAAGTTGAAAATATTTCGCGGCTGATGTTTAATTATTTCCCGACAATCGACTTCCTCGAACTCGCTTTCCCGCGTTTATGGCGCTCGAACGTTCCAAGTATGAAAAATTCCCGGAATTATAATTTCCTTAGCCCCTCTCGCCGAGACGCATTGAGAATATTCCGCGCGATAAATTACGGGTTAATAAATTGCTAACTGATCGATCGTGACACGGTTAACACGCCAAAAAGCAAAAAAGAAAAAAGAAAGGAGGGAGAAAGGAGGAGGAAAAAGAAGGTGAACGTCGTTGCCAAGTTGTCGAGAATTTCAGCGACAGCCCGTTCTATTTGCGCGCGCTAATAATTCAAGTGCCCTCGAGAGACAAGTTTTATCATCTCGTCGTAAGGGTCCAGCTGGTATAAAGAAACTTGCCTGGCACAAAGGCGGCCGTTTATCGGATGAATTTATTCATGATTCATCCAACTTCTTAATACCCCACGACCGGCCATCACGCGTGATAGCGGCGAAAGTTAAGCGAAGTTAAATTTTCGCGCGCAGCGACAAGCTTCCTGAGTCGGCCGCGCTCGTCGCCCTGATCGCTCGTCCGAAGCTAACCTTTGTAACTTCGCGGTGAATTTAACCGTGGCCGAATATCAATTTTCGAGCCTTCAACCGTTTGCACTCGTAGAAACTTTTTACTCCGTTATTTTTTCAGGAATATTTACACGTGAGGTCGAAAAACTTGTGTCAGTAATATGACACGATCGCAAACGGTTTGACGCGAGTAGTGAGAAAGGAATACGAAGGTTATATCGGTAAAATTGCACAATGATTGGCGGTAGAGTTCCGGTAGAGTTAACGGAGATATGGGCCGTGGTGGCGCTAGTGAGTTAACCGGGAAACCGTCTTAAGGCTGTCTTAAAACGCTCGCTCGTTCAATAAAGTCTTTTAGGTAGCTTTTTAATGGCAGAATTTTTATTTCTGGTGGAAAGGGATTAGAAATGTCTGTAAATTTGATTTATACAGTAACTTCGTCGGTGGGAACCAAATTTAATAACAAATTGCGAATTATAAGGGTTCCTTTGATAGTGTTAGTGGAGCATAAAGGATTAATTAATCCGTTGAGTATTTTATTTCGTTTCTGTGGTATAACTTTTTCACAATTTATAAAAATAAAAAGACAGGAACAGACCGAAGTATAATTTATTATTGATTATGGTTGTCAGAGTTTTCTTTTAAGCCACATACCATATAGTAATACTGTTTCCATTGCTTAAATAAAATATCAACTTGAGATCTTGATCAACACACAACAATAAAAACTATCACATTTATTAATAACAATATTATTTTGAAACAGTGCTGTATAAATATATTTATATAAGAATAAAGAGCAACGATTGCTAATTAATAAAATTATATTATTAACTCGTTAATTTACCAAACCACAAATAATATATTTACAATCATAGAGACATTTTCAGCTTTGTGAAACAATGCTGAATAAATATATTTACATAAAAATAAAGGCAACGATTGCTAATTTATTAAATTAGATTATTAACTCGTTAATTTACCAAACCACAAATAATATATTTACAATCATAGAGACATCTTCAGCTTTGTGAAACAGTGCTGTATAAATATACTCACATAAAAATAAGAAGCAACGATTACTAATTTATTAAATTAGATTATTAACTCGTTAATTTACCAAACCACAAATAATATATTTACAATCATAGAGACATTTTCAGCTCTGTGAAACAATGCTGAATAAATATATTTACATAAAAATAAAAGGCAACGATTGCTAATTTATTAAATTAGATTATTAACTCGTTAATTTACCAAACCACAAATAATATATTTACAATCATAGAGACATTTTCAGCTCTGTGAAACAATGCTGAATAAATATATTTACATAAAAATAAAAGGCAACGATTGCTAATTTATTAAATTAGATTATTAACTCGTTAATTTACCAAACTACAAATAACATATTTACAATCATAGAGACATTTTCAGCTCTGTTAAACAATGCTGAATAAATATATTTACATAAAAATAAAAAGCAACGATTACTAATTAATAAAATTATATTATTAATTCGTTAATTTACCAAACGAACAGATCCGAGTAAATAATTAACCAGTCGCCATCTACGATACGGAAAACTTTTCACGAGGACGGTTTATCGAAAGTTTATCTCTGCTATCTCGCTCCACGCCTATGTAACTTCCATTTGAAATCGCTCGGTAAACACGGGCCGAAACAAGAACCTGTCTTGATTCGAGAATAACAGGATTCTCAAGCGGTCAGGCGTCTTCCAGCCCCATCGCGGTAGTATATCAAAGAATTTTTCATCCTGACTCGAGGAAGATTGATATTACGAAGGAAATCTGCAAACTACATCTATCAAGGTCCGGCCTGGTATCACGCAATGGCTGTACGCATTGGTCTGATAAGATTACCTGTCGATAGATCGGAAATCGCGTGTTTCCAACGGTCGCTGGCAGTACATAAATCTCCCAGAGAGTTTGTTGCTGTTTACTCGAAGAACCCGAGGTGTCGTCCTGCTAACAGTTGCCTCGTTCATCTACCAACGAATCATGTTATTCCCGGGACGACAACTATAATTTCGATGAATCGAACTGCCATCTAAAGTCCTCCTGCCTTTCGTCCTTATTTTTATCTTTTTATTTTATATCCGATCATTCTGAAAGTTGAATTGTGTTTGTGTAGCCTCCCTGCCTTTTCTTTTTATTTTCTATTTTTCATTAAAGTATTTTATATGTGGTCATTCTGAAAGTTGAATCGTGTATGTATAGCCTTTTTCCTGTCTTTTCTGTTTATTTTCTATTTTTCATTAAAGTATTTTATATGTGGTCATTCTGAAAGTTGAATCGTGTTTGTATAGCCTTTTTCCTGTCTTTTCTGTTTATTTTCTATTTTTGATTAAAGCATTTTATACGTGGTCATTCTGAAAGTTGAATCGTGTTTGTATAGCCTTTTTCCTGTCTTTTCTGTTTATTTTCTATTTTTAATTAAAGTATTTTATATGTGGTCATTCTGAAAGTTGATTTATTATGTTCGTGTTAAATATTTTCAATATTTATATTGTTTTATATATATATTATGTTTATGTTGCTTGGATAATAATTTTTGCTTTATTTTAAATTTCCATATTTTTGGGTTTTGCTTTGGTTTAATGTATATTAACCCTTTGTACTCCTTTGTCGAGAGTGATTCGATATCAGTTTTGATTATTTATTTACTAAACAAGAAAACAGAAAATAAATAACTACTATGAATTATATTTAAATTCAAAATATAAATTAGGACAACGTTTAAGAGCTATATTTAATATAATGAGTAGAGAAAGTTCTTTAAAATAGGAAGTATGGAGTTATTGGGAACAAAATTGAAAAATAATTCTGAGTGCAAGGGGTTAATATTCTCCAGAGTGCTTCAAGTAGACATATGTGCATATAATTATATCTTGTAATATATTATTTTCCTTTTTTAATAATAATAATCTTCAAGAAATTTTCGACAAGTATTAAGCAATTTTCATTTGTCTAACGATTTTTGCCTGGTTCTAAATATCCCAATCATTATATATTCATGTTTTATTTTTAAACGTATAAAAATTCTTAAAAATATATACTGCTGTAGCAAGATTATAGCAATCTTATATACTCTTTAATTATGCAACAAAATTGAAAAATAATTCCGAGTGCAAGGGATTAATACTCTTATGAGTGCTGCAAGTAGGTGTATGCATATAAATTTATATCTTACTTGTGATATTATATTATATTATTTTCTGCTCTTAATAATAATAATCTTCAAGAAATTTTCGACAAGTATTAAGCAATTTTCATTTGTTTAACGATTTTTGCCTCGTTCCAAATTTCCGAATCATTATATATTCGTGTTTCATTTTTAAATATATAAAAATTATACGTTAATTGTATGAAAATTCCTAAAAATATATACAAAATATATAGCAAGATTGTAGCAATTTTATGTAGAAATTTAATTTATATTAATTTTATTTGTATTTATACTTTAATTGTAGAAAATGTTATCGAGGAATTCATTAAAAAAGTGAATCCTTCTTAATGTTGGAATGATTTTATTTCAGCGAATAATAGCTAGCGTAGGCATTGATTAAGAATCGCATACCACATCCTTCGATCTTAATAACTCAGCAGTCTAATGACTATAATTTAAGCGCTGTGCGTGCTGATTGAAATGACCGATGATCGCTTTGGAAATTGAGTTTGAAAGTTTAATTGCTTCGATTTCACTGCGTTAC